>NC_142936.1:38875706-38965706 GCF_046866305.1 Octopus bimaculoides
AGATTTTACAAATATATGGTTATTAAATGTATCTTAATGGAAATGATAATTTGAACTACATTTTGAATTATCACATTTAATTCTGAGGAAATTATTTTAGTCATCTAAGATGAATCAAGCAATGAGTAAATGTAGAAGGTTTATTGTTTGCAAATCCATTTTCTAGAAAACAACTTCATCCATTGTACATCTAGCTAATGATTGACAAACAGTAAGTTCTCGTACACACTGTTTTCATATGAACATCTGACAAATATCACTAGCGGAGTGGAGTTGCATTTATAAATCAGTCAGGTTGTCCAAATAAATCACAAAATTATTCCTTCTTTTTACTCTTTCTGTAAGTTTCACAAATTTGTTACAATTTATTTCTGCAGTTGCTATTTTTTTTTAGAAACCATTTAATCAGGCAATGAAAGGTTTCATATTTTATCCAATAGATCGTTTCTGTTATAATTTCCATGATTCTAATTGCCACTACCTACTCAAGCTCTTTGCCATATGTATACTTTTCATTTTTAAGCTTTTGTAATTAAGTATGAAACTTTGTATGACACTCTTAAGTATTTTATTTAAGCCAAAGTATGTTTTTCAAAAAATTGTTTCTGCACATTTGAAGACATCAGTTATCTTTAAATAAATGATAAAGATTTACTTGCATAAGCAGCATATTTGGAATCAAGTGTCTTTTCATTTAACAGGCTTCAAAGTTTCATTTGATAAATATTCATATAAAATTAAATTGCATGTGTTATGCTCATCATACCTAAGAGCAAAAATAAATTCATATTGCAAACAGATCGACTACATATGGACATGTTCCATTTCTACAGCTTCACTTGCTTTCTGATTCACTTCACTGTTGTTTTTTACCATGTTCATCTTCAACACTTGTAACCATAGGGAAATATTTTTATTTCTATGTAATAATAACAAATTTATCGAATAGGTGCAGGCATGACTGTGTTAAGGAGTTTGCTACCCACCCACATAGTTCTAGTTTCTGGGCAAGTGAAATGTCTTCAATTATATTTGGCTGATGAAAATAAAATAAGCCCATTGTATATATGTGTGTGTGTATCCCAGCATGAAAAGCAAACATAAAATGATGATGAATTATTTATATTTTTTAATAAATTTAAAATTTGAACATTTAAAACCATATTTTAATATAAAATTTTAAATTTGACATATAAAGTTACTTTGGGATATGTGAAAACTTGCATTATTATTTGTTGATTTTTATAAGTAAAACACATCGCAATTAAATTATTTGACCTATAATTTGCTACTGAGATACTGGATATATATATAACATATATACTGGCTATATATATAATATAAAAGCACATATTGTTAACACCTTTCTCAAAACCACTTCTTTCTCTTAGACTGCTACAGAAAATATGGATGTAAGAGGCAAAACATTTATAATTCTCTTTATCTTGTACTTCCACAAATATAGAACTCTACCAATGAAAAGGGTATGATAAGTCTGTGTGTATAAACAATATGTAGACACTTTTAAAAATTTATATTTGCAGATTAATAAATTCATACAGGGAAAAGTAATGATTTTTCCATTGTTAAGTTTATATATATTCTTGCAATAATGCTCTTTTAGGTCACAGGTGACAGTGATAATGAAAAATAGGGTAAGATAAAAGAAATTGACATACATATTTTATAATCCGGTCATATCTAGATACAACAAATCAGCTTAATTCCTGTGAAATGTTTCTTGCTGAGACTAGCTGGAGTGACAGGACACAATGACTAATTTTATTTTGCTTGGATTCTGAGTAGAAAGAAAACGAATTGCTTGCTCTAGCTTCATTTTATAAAAAAAAAGAGAAGAAAGATTTAAATTCCATTTATATAAACAGTGCAAGGCTGAGAGACACTGTTTTTTCATTGATCCAATGAACTAGTAAAAAATGATGAATGACCAGAATTTTATCTGGTACCTTGGGGGTCACTATACAATTAATAGTGGCCAAAGATAAGACAAGTTGCCAAATGCCATGAAATATAATAACAAATATGCTACAAATCATTATAAAATAAACAGGTTATTACACCAAATTAACAAAAATTAGTATTGGTAAAAAATATAAAAACATCTTGTTTGTAAATTTCCAGATACAGCATGTGTGTGTGTGTTTGTGTGTGTACGTCTGTGTGTGCACACACGCATGTGTGCAAATACATTTTATGGTGATATTTTCTGTTACTGTATACACTAAATCACAAAAGGTTGTTGACTCTATACATACATACATATTATCATCATGATCACAATTATCATCATCATCATCATCATTGATATTTAATACCCAGCATCGATGTTGGCATGAATTGTATAGTTCAACAGGAGGACTTGTGTCAAGTTGCAGCTCCTGCTTTAGCATGCTTTATGTGGCCAGATACTCTTCTTAACTCAAACACCTTTACAGAGTGTACTGAGTGCTTTTCTCATGCACTAGTTAAGTCACCATGAAACTCACAAAATTAAGGAAATACTTTGAATGTGTAGAGAGTGGGGTTGCTGTATGCTAGCTGTTGAGAAGTTAAAGTGTGAAAAAAGGGAAGAGAACAAGTTTCTTGCTCCAGAAGAGATAACTGGCTATTTCATTTATATAACGCTACATAATGGTTGGTGGGAGTAATTATTATGGAACTGGAAAGTGAAATAAAGAGAGTTTACCCTTAAGGTGGGAGAAGGAGAGTAAAAGAGTGTAGGGAGATGAAATCAAGAATGATGGGTGGGTAGATGTTGAAATAGTGTGCAGGGAGAGTGAAAAATGGTTGGAGTGACTACTAAACAAGGTGGATGGGTTGTTGAGGGTAAATATGAGCTGGAGGAAAGGCAAAGAAGGAGAGGTGATTACTGGCAGTACAGAAGAGGTGAAGAGCATGTAGGAGTGGCTGTATGGTAAGTAGCTTGCTTATGAACCACATAGTTCCAGGTTCAGTCCCACTGTGTGGCACCTTGAGCAAGTGTCTTCTACTATAGCCTCAGGCCGACCAAAGCCTTGTGAGTGGATTTGGTAGACGGAAACTGAAAGAAGCCCATCGTGTATATGTATATGTATATATATATGTGTGTGTGTGTGTGTGTTTGTGTGTCTGTGTTTGTCCCCCCAACATCGCTTGACAACCAATGCTGGTGTGTTTACTTCGCTGTAGCTTAGCGGTTCGGCAAAAGAGAACAATAGAATAAGTACTAGGCTTACAAAGAATAAATCCTGGGCTGATTTGCTCGACTAAAGGCGGTGCTCCAGCATGACCACAGTCAAATGACGGAGACAAGTAAAAGTGTAAAAGAGTAATAATAGTAATAATAGTAATAATGATATATAATAGTGTATATAGAAGAAAGATGAGAGATGAGCAGATAATAAGTGAAAATAAGTGGGTAAAAGCTACAAGAAAGTGTGAGAAGAGTGAGAGATGTATAGTAGTAATGGTAGAAGATGGTCAGAGGTACATAGATGAGTTAATAGGAAGTGGTTCAAGGCAAAAGGATAATAAGCTGGTAGCACAGAATGGTTGACCCATGTAAAATATGAGTGGAAAAGTTTAATGTTAAGAATAAGGGATGGATATGGTTCTTGGCAGTGTAAGAGATAACTTGTAACACAAAGAAGGATGATGAAATACATAGTCTTGCTCTCATTTATTTACAGCAGCAGAGTGATGAAGGATGTGTGATAGGGAGATGAAGCAGGGAGGGAGAAGGCTTGACAGAGGCAAGTTGCATGAGGTTCCCAGTTATGAGTCTCCAAAACTTCAGTTTTGGCCATGATGGGTGGGTCTTCATGATCATCATGTAGTACTAATTATTGTGGTCTATTGCTGTTCAATCTGTGATGCTTAAAACACTGAGATTAGCCTGCCTTCCTTCATTTTATGTCTTCCTGGGTCTCATTTTTCCACATGCTCAATTCACACATATGATTAGCATTCCCATATTCAGCTACCCTCATCCATATGCCTCATTTGCCCATACCAGTGCAGTCTTCTCTCTTGCACACTACATCTGATTTGTTATATGCTTAGTTTTTCTCTTAACTTTTTTGTATATTGTCATTCATTCACACAGATGTTGTACATCCAGTAGAGTATGCTTGCTTCATTTCTCTCTCATCTTTGAAAAGTTCTCTATATCCTGGCCCCAAGTCCCACCTGGTAGTAAAAAATAGGTCTGGATCAATTAAAAGTTACAAAAGTGACTCAAGGGCTGAGAATTTTATGCAGCAATCAGTTTAATGAATGAAATTCTTATGCATTGAATCACTTTTGTAACGTCCTACCAATGCTGCAGCTGGTATTCTCACCAGCTGCCGTTAGAACAATTTTCCTCCTCTTCTGATATATTGTGTATTTAAGTGCTGCATGTCCATAAAAAATATCATCTCCAAATAAAAATCACAGTAAATTTGCTTTTCACAATGTATTTACATTAAGTTACATACATAACTATTTAACTATAACACTGCTTCTGTTGCACATGACAGACTTGTATTCAGCTGGGTAGCTATTCACAAAATTGGTGATTGTTTTCCTGTATTGGTTGTAACATATTTTGTCTTAGTGAGTACACGCTACTGACAACATCCAGCTACGTAGGAATGGTGTATTTAACATTCTCAGATGGTGTTGCTTGACCGATTTTCATTTACCTCTGATGTATACTGTATTTTTAAACACTGCACGCCCATAAGAGATATTATCTCTAGAGGAATGGTGCAGTAAATTTGCTTTTTCTGATGTATTAACTTTAAATGTGATATATATATATTGTTTGAAGTTCTGTACCAATTTTATATATTAAGAAAAAGGAGGTAGTCAGGATTTGGGATTTTATATAAAAATTATTTATTTAGCACTTTCATTTCTTTTAAAAGATTCGTCAGGAATGATTTATTTACATGAAATTCGTGCCTTATATATATGAGTTAGGTGAAAAAAATCTGGAGTTGCAATGGGAAGAGGATATTCTTTGTTATTTTGAAAGCTGTATGTGTGTGTATATATATGTGAGTATGTATGTGTATGTAAGTAAATATGTGTGAAGAATTCTTGAAGGCTTGGATTAGAGAAAGAGAAAAAAAAGAAAAGGGTCTTTTTCTGAGATGGTTGAAATTGCATTGTATTTTTCTCATCTAACTTTTACATATAAAAGGCATGAATTTTCTGTATATAAATCACTCATGATGACTCACTCAAAAGAGATGAAAGTGCTAAATAAATAATTTTTACCTCAAATCCTGACTATCTTCTTTTTCTGAATATAAATATAGGTGCAGGTGTGGCTGTGTGGTAAGAAGCTTGCTTTCCAACCACATGGTTCTCGGTTCAGTCCCACGTCATGGCACATTGGGCAAGTATCTACTACTATAGCCTTGGGCTGACCAAAGCCTTGTGAGTGGATGTGTAGATGGAAACTGAAAGAAGCCCATTGTATATATATATATATATATATATATATATATATGTGTGTGTGTGTGTGTGTGTGTGTGTGTGTGTGTGTGTGTGTGTGTGTGTGTGTGTGTGTGTATGTGTGTGTGTGTATGTATTTTGTGTGTCTGTGTTTGTCACCCCACCATCACTTGACAATCAATGTTGGTGTGTTTATGTCCGTGTAACTTAGCAGTTTGGCTCCACCATGGCTGTTGTCAAATGACTGAAACAAGTAAAAGAATATATATATATTTGTTTATAGGCCTGGCAAAGTGGTAAGAAGTTTACTTCTGAACCACATGGTTCTGGGTGCAGCCCCACTGTATGACACCTTGGGCAGGTGTCTTTTAATATAGCCTTGGGCTGACAAAACCTTATGAAAGGATTTGTTAGATGGAAACTGATAGAAGCCTGTCTTTTATATATATATATATATATATGTGTGTGTGTGTGTGTGTGTGTGTGTGTGGGTGTGTGTAAATGAATAAGTAGATATATGAATATACTGTTATATACATATATACACATATATATGTGTATATATATGTATACATATGTATACACACACACACACACACACACACACACACACACACACATATGTATGAATATATATATAATATATATATATGTATACATATGTATATACATAAATACATATATCTGTTTTACCTCATTTTCCCATGTTCCTTGCATACAAGTGGAAATTTTTTATATTGGAGTAATTATATTTTTCAGCTATATAATACTACCTGTTTCTACTACTCACCATTGAAGCATGGATTACAAGTAGAAATAGCTTCGTTTGTGTATTTGTGTGTAATTTTGAGTGTATGTATTTCTGTATTTGTGTGTATGTGTGTTTTGTATTTTTGTTTGTGAGGCAAAATCGGTGTAAGCAGTTTTGTGTGACCATACTTGGTACTGCATCCAGATATACAGATAGACTTGCATCCATGTATGCAACACACACACACACACACTCACACACACGCGCATATACATATGTATGTATTTTAAAGAGTCAAAATCTAAAATTGGTGCAATCTAAATAGAAAGTATTGTTGAATCCATTCTTTTTTTCTGAATATTAACAGCAAGCTTGGAAAATAAATAAATCAAAAGTAAATATAGCCATCAACTTCAGTGTGATTCATTGTATTACATATAAAATATCTAGCAGCTGTTTGCAACAGATTTCTTCTACAAAAAAATATCCTTTATTTCAATTTGGAAAATATCTCAGATGATAATTTTGTTTCTGCTGTCATCGCTATTGTAGTCATTGAAAGAACACAGCCAAATATTCATTTTACACTAGGTTTGCTGTAGAAAAAAAAAATTCCTTGAAACAGCAGTAAGGTTTATAAGCAGTAAGTGAACAAAAAAGTTTGTGGCGCAGTTTCAATTCACAGCCTGTAACATTTTCTCTTATATAATTCTTAGAGGAAAAAGTCCCATGCCTGACTTTTTACAAGGGGGCTTTGTGGTCAGTGAGAAAATAGAGGAGGACTTCCAAATTCTGACAACATACAGTATTCCGTTAAAGGCCATCAGTAAGGTGGTGGTAGCAGCATTAAATGGTGCAACAGATTAAATCTACTATACAACTGAGACTATCTTTGAATCAGGCTTCCACACAGTTTTTGCCAAATTTTCCTCACAATGCTTTCATTGACTTAAGGTTATGGTAGAAGACATTTGTCCAAATTGCTGTGCATTGGGCACAGCACTGAAACTACATAATTTGCAAAGTGACCTTTTTAACCACAAAAGAAGTCTTTGAGTTACCAATAGCTTTAAAAAAATGAAAATTTCCACTCCTACATCTGGTGCCCTTCCCATTTCCATCAATGTATTATTTATCCTCCATTAATAGATTTTACTGTGTATAAAAATTCTGACTTTTGATGTATCATCACCATTCCAATTAATTAATATTGTCATCAAGAACATAATCTGATGTCATCTCATTTGTAAGGCCCAAAATCCAGGGATTTCACTTCACTACTTAATGAGTCTTCTTTGGTTTTCATCAGGGCCCCATATACTACTCACTCATAGTATGCATTTCATTTTAAATCATAGTCATTTTGTATAGCATATCCATACTGATGCATTCATTTGTCAATCATAGATTTATAGGCATTCAGCCACACTTCACATCATTTATGCTGCACCATTTGTGTAATTTAATTTTGTACATCCAATATTAGCAAAGAATTTCCACCTTCACTATAATGCAATATCATATTCTTAGACATGTTTCTCTTCACTGCCTGCTTTTTACAAAGTGAAAGTCTTTGTAATTAAGAGGTATAGCCATACACTGAATATTTTCCATGCCTTTATTTCTCAAGTTGATATTCATTTATTATACCCATCTACAGTGCTTAGTTTGCTCAGCAAACAGAAATTATCACCTATAACTGAGGAGCAACCTGGAAAGTTTATGGTCTTATTTTCATGTGTGCTTAACATATGCCCAAAGTTTTGGTTTCTTTTCAATCTAATTGCATGCATATCCATTTCACTGAATTACTCAGTTTTCTCCCTCTACATATTTAGAACTTGCCATTTACTGAAATGTCTGTAACTAATTATTGCATTGATCCTTGCCATACTAAACTTTAAATACTTGGACTATGGACAACTTATTTAAATTTTAAAGTTTGTTTTTAGCTCTACATTAGATTCTTCAATATGAAACAACTCAAAATCAAACAGTGCAATGACAAAATGGAAATAAGACATGTTGCCATGTTGACACGTATCGGCAAGCCTCTAGTCCATTTTTTCTTTTACAAAAGCCTCTGTTTCTTGGAGCTAACTGGTTGCATACCCACTTTACGTTTGTCCAACTGGGTGCATTTGTCCTACCTCCTCTTGTTGCCCACATTCTATCTGCCAACTTAAGCTCTACACTTAACTACTATATCTAATTCTCTCTGACACATGAGGTTTTTCGAGCAAGATCGCTGCCGGTGCCCCTGAACTGGCTCATGTGCGGGTGACACATGAAATCTTTCGAGCGGGATCGTTGCCAGTGCCCCTGGACTGGCTCATGTGCGGGCGCCACATGATATCTTTCGAGCGAGATCGTTGCCAGTGCCCCTGGACTGGCTCATGTGCGGGCGACACATGAAATCTTTCGAGCGGGATCGTTGCCAGTGCCCCTGGACTGGCTCATGTGCGAGCGACACATGAAATCTTTCGAGCAAGATCGTTGCCGGTGCCCCCGGACTGGCTCATGTGCGGGCTACACATGAAATCTTTCGAGCGGGATCGTTGCCAGTGACCCTGGACTGGCTCTTGTGCGGGTGACACATGAAATGTTTCGAGCTGGATCGTTGCCAGTGCCCCTGGACTGGCTCATGTGCGGGAGACACATGAAATCTTTCGAGCGAGATCGTTGCCGGTGCCCCTGGACTGGCTCTTGTGCGGGTGACACATGAATTGTTTTGAGCGGGACGGGATCGTTGCCACTGCCCCTGGACTGCCTCATGTGCGGGCGACACATGAAATCTTCTGAGCGGGATCGTTGCCGGTGCCCCTGAACTGGCTCTTGTGTGGGGTTCTTGTGGGATTTTCGAGCGGGATCGTTGCTGGCGCCCCTGAGCTGGCTCTTGTGTGGGTGACACATGAGGTTTCTTGAGCGAGATGAGCGTGGCCGTTGCCAGTACCGCCTGATTGGCCTTCGTGTGGGTGACACGTAAAAGCACCCACTACACTCTCTGAGTGGTTGGCGTTAGGAAGGGCATCCAGCTCATGCAGCTGTAGAAACACTGCCAAATCAGATTGGAGCCTGGTGTAGCCATCTGGTTTCACCAGTCCTCAGTCAAATCGTCCAACCCATGCTAGCATGGAAAGCGGACGTTAAATGACGACGACGATACGTACAGACATATATATATATATATACACACACACACATATATATACCACCTGACTGGCCTTTGTGGGATTTTCGAGCGAGATCGTTGCCAGTGCCCCTGGACTGGCTCTTGTGCGGGTGGCACATAAAAGACACCATTTCGAGCGTAGCCGTTTTCGTGCGGGTGACACGTAAAAGCACCCACTACACTCTCTGAGTGGTTGGCGTTAGGAAGGGCATCCAGCTGTAGAAACTCTGCCAAATTGAATTGGAGCCTGGTGTTGCCATCCGGTTTCACCTGTCCTCAGTCAAATCGTCCAACCCATGCTAGCATGGAAAGCGGACGTTAAACGACGATGATGATGATGACTCCCCAAGATATAATTGTTCTGGAATTTCTCCCTTGCCAATGATTTTTTAACAACCATCAGCTTACAGTTGAGAAAAAAGTACAAAAACTCATTGATCCACAAATCTCAGAGGACCTGAGAAAGTCACTCAAATCCCAAACCATTACAAAAATATAAACACTTTCCTCATGGTATAATTACATAAAAATTTTTTGTTAACCATATTGTACTGAAATGTTGGTTTGTCATGAAAAATGAATTAAGAATTAACTTAAAAACATTGAAAGCAATTATGTAACAATTTCTAATTTAATTACTCTATACATTAAACAGATAACATTCCAAAGTTAATAGATGATTTTAAAATAACTAAATTTCTAAAATTTACTCTTATTTTTTAGTTTCTAACTACCTTAACTACAAAGTTATAGCATATATTATTTCCTATAGATTCTTTATTACAGGAAAACTTACTATGTGTTGTTGAACTGTTTTATGAGTCATGTAAAATTTCAGTCAAATATCAAGTTGGCAAGGAAGAAAATGCTATAAAGTTACCTTCATCTCAGAAATATTTTAATCTTCACTAAATCTATATGAAGTTAAAAGTGAATGTAAGTTCAGCTAAACTCTCTTCAGTAAAATAAACATACATTCCCTCAGAGAATATGCAAAGTTATATTACATTTCAAAAACTATCCAACTAACAAAAGTGATGGTGTAGAAACTTGATTATATGTGAAACAAAAATTTCAGTTGTTCTTAACAAAATGTTAGATTTATTTCAATGATTTCTGACAATTGTAATGATATTAAGAATATAAATGTTAATTGTAACCTTCAACATACTGAGAGTTATATTTTTTTTTTTTATATTTCTCTCTCTAATTTGAAATTAAAATTTTCCTCTTGGGGAAATATGCTGTGTTTTGAATGATCTTAGAACAATAACTATTTTCTATTTGAAAGAAAAAGAATTTTTTAAATGTTGAAAGAAATTAAATCTATATTTTTATTTCTGTTTACAATTTTTCACTTTTTATTTACTATATTTAGTGGGAGTTAAGCAATTTAAACATGGAGTGGATGGAAGCATTTTAAAACTTTATTTTCCAAATATCTGGCCTTGCTATAGCCTTCAGCATCTGTCATGTTTTTATTTTTCAACGTTTGCTTTGTCCAATACTTGAATTAGTTTTATAGCAGACTTCTAGAATTTATGAATTATTTTAATGGTGATTCATCATTGTTTCGTCTTTTTTTTTTACCGCAAAACATATTTGTCATATTTGTTAAGAAATGCCAATGAAAACTATGACATAAAAATTTTAATTTAGGCCTAAATTTTTGTAAAACCTTTTCAATATTTCATTAGAAATAAGAACTAAATAATTGGCCTAGGACCCCAGGGAAATCTTTATTTCCTGAGAATTCTATATTCAACAGATCCCTTATTACTAACATATAAAATTTCTCCAACAATTCAATCCTGAATTTGTAAAGTATTGCCTCAAGCACTACAATTAAGTGATGCAGTCAGAAGATACAGCTTTTGTGCACTCTATATACTTCACATATGAAATGCCAATGTTTACCTTGCACATAACATCCTTATACTAAACCATCAAATTTTACTTGGCTTTGTTAGCATGTAACCTGTAAGAATGATGTCAGATGATGTCTCATCTCAAATGTAACCTTGTTCTCTGATCTCCACAGGCAAAACAAAGTAATAATAACAACAACAACAGCAATAATAATAATAATAACAACAACAACAACAACAATTTTTCTGGGAAAAATGAACATCAGACATGGAATATTCCAAGGTGATAGCTTATCTCTATTACTATTCATACTGACCATGACTCTGCTCGTTATGATACTATGAGAAGTTAAAATAGCTTCTGATTTGGGAAAAGGAAATGATCAGATAAATCTTCTCCTTTTCATGGATGATATAAAGGTTTATGTAAGAAATGAAAAATTGCTTGAAACTCTTGTATATATCATCTGCATTTCCTCAGATGACATAGGTATGGAATTTGGGATAGAAAAGTGTGTTATTTTGAAAAAGAAATGAGGAAGATTTGAAAGAAGCCTGGGAATTGAAATGCCAAATAGGCAAACAATGGGAACAGTGGAGAAAGGACAGTGGTATAAGTACTTGGGAATATTAGAAGCAGATGAAATAAAAAATGAAGAAATGAAACAAATTACCAGTAGGGAATACACAAGGTGAGTGAGAAAATGATTGCAGTCAAAACTGAATTCAAAAAATCATATTGATGCAATAAATTCAAGAGCAGTACCCTTAATCATATATGAAGTTGGAATTATAGACTGGACCAAAAACGAGATTAAGAAGCTTGACAGAAAAACTAGAAAGTTGTTGACAATATATAGAGCCCACCATTCAAAAGCTGGTATCAGCAAGCTGTACTTGAGGAAAGACCAGGGCAGAAGTGGCTTAGTAGCAGTAGAAGAATGTGTACAGATGGAAAGAAAAAGCCTAGTAGAGTATTTATAGAACAGCATAGAAAAACTACTAAAGACAGTGAGTAAAGAACAGGTGATCAAGTGAGTAATAGAAAAAAAAAAACAAGAATAAAATTGAAAGAGAGCAGGCCAGACAGATTGAAGAGAAACCTTTACATGGGCAATAATGTATGTAGAACAAAATTCTGGGCATGGTTAAAAAAAAAAGGGGCAATTGAAAAAAAAACAAAAAAAAAACAGAGAGCCTAATTGTAGCAGCCTAAGATCAAGTGATAAAAACAAACAACTTGAGAAAAAATACATATGGAGAGAATGTGTCAGAAAAATGTAGAGCTTGTAGAACGTCGAACAAGACAGTGGCACACACTGTGACAGAATGCTCCAAGCTGGTACAGGAAGAATATAAGAAATGGAGACACAACCATGTTGTAAAAGTTCTACACAGGAAACTTTACCAGAAATGGGGATTTGAAGCTGGAAACACATGGTATTATCATCGAGTTGAAAGAGTACTGGAGTTGGAGAAATGTAAGATTTTTTGGGGACTTTTCTATTCAAACAAACAAGAAGTTAGAAAATAACAGAGCAGACATAACAATTACAGATAAAGAAAATCAAAGTCACTTACTAATCGACCCATCATGCCCATCTGGTTCCAGGATCGTAAAGAAAGAGGATGAAAAACAAAAAAAAAAAAATGCCTTAAAATTTGAAATAGGAAGAATTTGGAGTATGAAAACTCTAAATGTCGTGCCTATAATAATTGGTGCGTCTGGAATAGCAAGCAAAGATATAGACAAATGGCTGAAGGAGATTGAAATAGAATACTCTGTAGAGCTCATACAGGAAGTTTGTCTCATAGGGAGAGCAAGGATTATCAGGAGGGTTCTAAGTACTTGAAAGACTGCTGAAAACTTGTGGATACCTAAAGTTATAGATAATAATCCACTACCCACATAAATCCTACCAGGAATAAGACCAAAGAATTCAAATCAAAATAACAATAGTAATAAAAACAATAATAACAACAACAACAAGACTGAAATCTGGAGGGTGGAGTTTGTCAATTGATTTAACTACAATACTTGGGAGATATTTTATTCTATCGACCCCTGGAGGATAAAAAGCATAGTTGAATTGGCTAGAATTAGAACTCAATGCAAAACCTAGAGCAAATTCTACAAAGAATTTTGTATAACACGTTAATAATTCTACAGATAATAACTGCTTCACTATGTTGCACACATATGGTTGTGATGCATGTACTACCCTTATCACAAGTGAAGTCATGATGGGTATACTGGGCTTAATATATTTCACCCCAGTGTCACTTTGATGGCATGTACTGCTCTCTCACTCAATAATAATAATAATAATAATGATAATAATGATAATAATAATAATAATTAATACTTTTATTAGCCACAAGGGCTTACATAAAATAATATAAAATTACATGACACGACATAAAAGACAATACAAAACGAAACAAAGTGTTTTCACTGTGTAAACAATATATAACAATAAAAAATTAAAGAAAATAAAACTCCCAGAAGGGGAGGCGCTTTAAAGGTCCTCGTGGAAAAACCCACAAAAGCCATGGGTGCCTGATCAACAGGGCAAGAGCTCTTCTTTAATTTTTCACAGGTGTATTGCCAGAATTGGTCCCTTCACACTGGCCATTCTTCTAACAATCACCCACCTTTCAACAAACTTGCTACAAAGCAACACTTCCCTCTCCACCCTCAACTTCCTTTTCAAGTGAAACTTGAAAAAGTTGATTAGGACTTGGCCAAAAAGGAAGTGTCTGACTTTAACCCTTTCAAAGGAATCCACCATACTACCACTTTTGCTACAGCCACTAGACAAATAAAAATTGCCTGCCTCTCCCAGCCAAAGGTGGGTGGCAGAGCAACCTTCACTATGGATTCAGCTGATAGCCAGATCCGTCCTACATGTGACAGCAGGTGTTTGACATAAACCCGCAGGTCAGCAATACTCGGGCACTGGATGAGGGTGTGCAGAACAGTTTCATCGCTCTGCATGCACCTCAGGTAGGCCCGACTGATGGCACTTCCATGCCTGTAAAGTCTATCCTGAACAGGCAGTGCCCCTCAGTAGCACTGCCAGGCTGTGTACTTCTGGAAGGTCCAAAAGTTCTCCAAAACAGACTGGTTAGTCGATCTTCATTGACACCTAGAGTTTCCTCGAGAACATCATTACACTTCCCTTCCACTAGCTCTCTATAGAACGCTAGAATGGAACTACCACCGATCGCATTGCCCGCCTGGCAGAGAACAGAACTGTGAGCATTTGAAGGCATTTGAGGTACCAAGCATCCCTCCTCGGTCTATGCCTAATCCAGGTTTGCAGCTCAGTCAAAGAGACAAGCTGTGGAAAGGTGAGTCTTATAAACAGCGACCACACCTGCTCACCATAAAGGAAACATTGGAGATGCTGTAGCCTGAACGCATGCCCGCACATCAATAATAATAATAATAATAATAATAATAATAATAATAATAATAATAATCCTTTCTACTAAAGACACAAGACCTGTGTTTGTGGGGAAGGGACTAGTCAATTGCATCAACCCCAGTGTTTCACTGAAACTTGATTTATCAACCCTGAAAGGATGAAAAGCAGTCAACATCAGCAAAATTTGAACTCAGAATGTGAAGACAGCTGAAATACCGTTAAGCATTCTGCCTGAAATGCTAATGAGTCTATCAGCTCACCACCTTACTACTACTACTGCTACTACTACACCTGCTACTACTACTACTACTACTACTACTACTACTACTACTACTACTTCTTAGTAGTAGTAGTAGCAGTAGTAGTAATGATTATAATATTCTAAAATTTAGGCTCTAGGCCAGCATTTATGAGGAGAGTGAGTTAACTGATTAAATCAGCCATAGTACTTCGCAGATACTTAGTTTTATTGGCCTTGGAAAGATGAAACACAAAGGTGACTTTGTTGGGGATTCATTTTCAGAGCATAAAGAGCTGAAGAAATACAGTGAGACATTTTTGTCTGCTGCTTTAGCTGTTCCGCCAATCCACCAATAATAAGTAAAACAAAAGTAACACACAAAACAGCAAATGAAAATATAAAAAAACAATTATCAAGTGTGAAAACCACAGAGGTAGAACTAATAATATTTGCTAAATAAATGAAATAACAGAACACTATACTTCAGAACAGAGACTAACAAAAATCGAAGCAGAACAAAACAAATAAACTATAAACAGCAAGGAATATTCATTGTCATCATCATCATCATCATTGTTATTGTCGTCATTGTAATCATTATCGCCCTTGTGATTGTCATCATTATCATCATGGACAGATTTCCTACGGCCAGTTACCCTTCCTGTCATCAATTGTTACCTGTTTCCAAGCAAAGTAATATTAACTCTTGGTTGGATATGTATTCACATATTGCTTGTGTGATGATGTTTATTTTCAATTGTTGCACAATGTCAAGACAAGAAGACAAGCACACATCCACATACACGCATGTGTGTGTGTTTGTGCATGTGTACAATGGGCTTCATTCAGTTTCCATATATCAAATCCACTCACAAGGCTTTGGTCAACTTGAGGCTATAGCAGAAGACACTTCTCAAGGTGCTATGCACAGATTAACATAGAGAACAAATATACAGTGAAAAAGATTGAAAATAAGAGAAAAGATGTCTCATTTCTTAATAAAATCTCTTTACAAAAACTACAATTGGTAAGAAAGTGACACAAATATAGTAGAAGTATAACATATAACCAAAAGATAAATATCCAAAAATCAAAGAAAGTCTGGAACTAGAGTTTCTCACTAAATAACAAAGAATCCCTCAGTATGAAAAACAGCAATGATTCTTTAGACAAAACAAAACAACTTCACTTGAGCCTAAAAGACAATTTTACGAAAAAAACTTGATAAAATGTATGAAAACAGAAATCAGTACAGCTCCAACAGGAAAGGAATTAGTAGAATTTTGGAGAGGAGTATGTATATATAAGAGGAACAAAGGAATTACACACACACAATAATTGCTCATTACTATAGACCTACCACATGTCTTCTCAGGGTTTATAAAGCCTGACCTGCAATGATATTGCAAGGCATTAATGAACATGTAGAAAAATAATCTGTTTTCAGAAGAGCAGAAGGGATACTGCAAAGACTTGTATAGCTGTAAAGAACAGTTATTGATCAAGAAAGCTACTTCACCAAAGACAGCCAATGAAAATAAGAAAGGATTTGGTCATTACATGGACCGAGTAGCAGAAATAGCATGACAGTATTTCTCACACATAAATCCTAGAAACACTAGCCATGAGTAAGTTCACACCAATAATAAGAGAAAAGAAAAATATTTCAGGAGTCAATTGCAAACAATTTTGAAGATGGATATGGAAGGAGGAATTATAAAAATCATACTAAGCTCCATTAGAAAAGGAATATTCCAATAGGACTTCTTTTGACTCCTTTTCTGTCTGGCACAGACATCTTTAACTGCCATTTTAAACAGAACTGGACATGGATACAAGTGATAGGATTAGACAATCAACCATTTTTATGTATGGATGACCTTAAGTTGTATGCTGTAGATAATAATTAATTAGAAACACTATTGCAGACAATGCATGGAGTTACCAGGAAAACTGATATAACATTCAGATTACAAAAAAATACCCAAGCAACCAAGAGAAAAGATAATAACACTAATATCTTGTTAGATAAAGAAACTGAGATAAGATAATCACATCAAATAGAGACATACAAATACTCAGGAATCGATGAAGTTGACAGAATGCAACATACATAAAAGAAAACAAAACATTAGGAAGGAATATCATAGATACATTTGTTTAATATTTGAAGTAGCAAACTTCAAACAAATAATAAGATAATAGTGATCAATACTTTATCTCTCTGTATAATAAGTTATTGTTATATTTTCAATTTGATACTAAAATAACTAACAAGAGCAAATAGACATGCAAGGAAAATAATAACTTCATTTAGAACACACCACTCAAAATCCTTCTGTAACTAGAAAACTATTTTGCATATCCACTGTTGGATTACAAAGATATTCAATTAAGAGTCATGAAAATATAAAAAGTTATAAAGCATCAAGAAAACAAACAACTGAATTCTATTTTCAAGAAATCTGACAAAATACAAAGAAGAGGCTGAGATGGCAGATCATTCTGAGCAACAACAGCAGTTAGTAAAAGTCTAAAATATCACTTAGAAATAGATCTGCATGTTTGGGGAAGATATAAGCCATAAATGTAACACCTGTACATAATCAGCACTTATTTTATTGGCTATTGACTCTAGAAAGATAATAAAACCAACTTTTATTTAAGAGAATGCACAGTGATGTTGTTAAATAGTGCAGGGCAATTTGTCAGTCACTCTATTAATTCTGCCACTAGCCACAATGACAATAATTATTAAGTTTACTAAGTTAAACAGTGATCTAGAAGTTTACTGACTGGTAAAGTTAGTAGAAAAAAACTGAAATCACATAAAGGTTTAATCTTTATTTTATCTAATTTACAGTTTCAATTCTCAAATCCTTTATCTCTTTCACATTTCACTCAGGTTCTCATTAAGGTGAATGAAGATTGAGATAATCTTGAAATAAAAATTGTTAAAATGATGTTAATCAATTTGTTACATGAGTTCTATCTAAAATCATCATCATCATTTCCTTTCCAAACTGGTATGAGCTGGAGGGCTCGCAACAAACAGAATTACCACCTACCTATTCAGAGGTACTACTGACTCAGACAAGTTAGGAGACTGCATCATGCAAAGAGGTATTTCACCTTTGGTTTGGTTCCTATGATTGGATGCCCTTCCTAACACTAACTACGTTATGGAATGTAGTGGGTGCATTTTTTGTGGTACTAACTCCTAGTTGCACCAGCTTTGATGTAATAAAGAAAATTGGTTATTGGTGTGTTTAAAAAAGGGCAACTTCTTTTGTATTACATAAAAAAAGTTATGGGAAAGGTATGAAAAATATATTTAATTAATTTCAACTTCACTTAATTTCTACTAATTATTGGATTGCCCCTCAAAATGCTGAAAATATAAAATAAATGATATACTAAACACAGAGAACATGTCTTTTTCTTTTGAATATTAGTTTCTCTTGTGATGATATATATATATATATATATATACATATTTACATACATATAATAAAATCAATAAAAAGCAGACAATGAACTTACTGTAAGGATTTCATAGATTTCTGATGCCAAACTTGGTCCATGGAGATTTAAGTTCATAAGTTTATATACATATGATTTTCTTGTGAATCCTGTAATGTCATGAATATGTGCTATGCATATAAATCTGTGTAGTTAGGGAATCCAGCATTAGTTCATGGATGTATAGGTCTTTATTATATAATGTACATATAAAGCATAATGTGCATTTAATCAATATCCAAAAACTTACCTAGTTTGGAATGGGTGACAGAGTGAGTGGTGGGGTCAAGCTTGAAATTTTTGAAATTTTGAAGTATGAATTGTTTCTTCTGCATGCAAGGGGAGAATGTCTTCTCTTTAATATTCAAAATATTCATTCTTGATGCTATGATATTTAATTTTCTCATGATACAGATGTTGCATTTATTGCTCTGTCCCCTATATTTGCATGACTTAGCTATGATGCTCCAGTTTATATGGGGATTGTTCATACTCCTCTCTTTCAGTGTTCATACCATATTGAATGAATCTGTTGTGTCTTTGGGAAAAACAGTTAATCTACAACTTAACTCCCATGATCTGTATGTTTATTTTGAAATCCCATTCAGTCTGACGTATCCTCATATATTCTCATCCAAAATGGAAACCAGAACTGACACTTCCATATAGCACACTTGAGTAATTGTGAAAATCACTTCACATGGAGCCATTGGTTCCCTTGTTAACCCATACATAATATATATACACACACACACACACACACACACACACACACACACACACATACTGTATATGATACATACCATCATCACCATCATCATCATCGTTTAACGTTCGCTTTCCATTCTAGCATGGGTTGGACGATTTGACTGAGGACTGGTGAACCAGATGGCTACACTAGGCTCCAATCTGATTTGGCAGAGTTTCTACAGCTGGATGCCCTTCCTAATGCCAACCACTCCGAGAGTGTAGTGGGTGCTTTTACATGCCACCGGCATATTATATGATATATTCTTCTATTCTTTTACTTATTGCAATAATATATGATATATACGTGGAGAAATAATAGGAAAATGAAAAATAATAATATGGCAGAATATTTTAATATAGATGTCTAAAAAGGATTTCTAACCGGCTTTCATTGCATGGCAAATTTTCAAGAAGAGGGAGAATGAAAATGTTTTTTATAAAAAAGTAAAAAATAATATATAAAAAAATAAATATACGAATACATTATATTGTCTTTGAGCTTTTAAACTTCAATGATAATCCATGTAGGTAATAGTTGGAAAAATTAGGATGCATGAAATTGAGAGTTGTGTTTGGTTTAAAAAAAAGAAAAGGGGCTGAAGGTTTATGTGTTAAGCAGGAAGTGTGGTGTCAAAGCAGGAAGTGTTTTGACACCACACTTCCTGCTTAACACATAAACCTTCAGCCCCTTTTCTTTTTTTTAAACCAAATACAACTCTCAATTTCATGCATCCTAATTTTTCCAACTATTACCTACATGGATTATCATTGAAGTTTAAAAGCTCAAAGACAATATAATGTATTGGTATATTTATTTTTTTATATATTATTATTTTATATATTATTTTTTACTTTTTTGTAAAAAACATTTTCATTCTCCCTCTTCTTGAAAATTTGCCATGCAACGAAAGACGGTTAGAAATCCTTTTTACACATCAATATTAAAATATGCTTTCAGTTTAGCATTCTGCCTTATTATTATCTTTCATTTTACTATATATATATATATATATATATATATATATATATATATATATATATGTTTATGAATTTGTGTTGCAAGATTCCTGATGTGAAGTCATGTGTTGAAACAAATACTGTTGTATTTCAAGATGATCATTTTTTGGGCCAAAGAAACACATGCACTATATATTCGTTCTTCACTTGTTTTTTAATGTTATTATTCTAACTCATGTCCATTGTCTGGAAATCTTTCGTCATACATCTGTGACCTTCTCAGCAACACTTTCTGTCTTCATGTGTGCTCTTGCTCTGTCTATTCCATTCTGTTCAGTTCCTCAAACATGAGAAGAACAGAAGGTAATAAGCAGAGCAACAGCACACATGAAGACGGAAAGTGTCACTGAGGAGGTCACAGTTATGTGACGAAAGATTTCTGGACAAAGGACATGAATAAGCAAAACACATAGAATAAGAACAGTAATAAATGAGTGAAGAACGAATATATATACATAATAAATATATAGTTTACATTGTCGCAAGGATGTACAAGTTACCAAATGGAAGATTCAATTAGAAGATTGAATCTTCCATGTGTTAACATGTACCACCTTGCAACAATGTAAACTTTCATTTAATCAAGATATCTTTGGCCTGAAGAGTAGCCTGCAATACACACCTTGCTTGGATATTTACCACTTCCAAGGTTCCGCTTGTTATGAAACATATGTAGCCCATATCCTATCTACTCCATTCCTTAACTCTTGTATTCTTATTCGCATACCCAACTCAGCAACCCTGGTTGCTTACCATGAAATATAAAATGAAATTTTTCAATTTACCATACTTTGACAGAAAAAAATCCACAACCTTCTGTCTCAGTAAACCATTATTGTCTCTGGAAGTTTCTATACTAAACATGGATCACTTGATGCTAACTTTCTTCCTACACCTCGATCCTTGAATCTTATATTTATTTATACATACATATATATATATATATATATATATATATATATATATATATATATATATATATATATATATGGTGGTTGTCTACTCCCTTATGCAGAGTCTGACCACCTCTTGTACTTACACCTTAGATCTATCATATTGTCTGTTGTGGCTTTTTAAAACAGACAATATTTTAAAAAGACACTCACATAGATTGCATATCTCATTTGGACCATCAAGATCTGCAGTTAAGTTCTAATGTTTGTAGGTCTTAAAGTTTCTTTAGATTCATTAGATTTACAGACTTTATGGCATACATGGCATTGACAAGTGAGCACAGATCTATATACCTGTATGTGCACACACATAGATATATATATATATATATATATTCCCACATATACACATACACACGCATACATACACACAGAGACACACAGAGACACACACACACCTGTGTACGTGTGAATAGAACATCAATCTGTCACTAGAGTCTTTTCTAATAGGCTATATATCAATTCCACACAGATAGGAATGAGAGCTAATAACCATAAGTTCTTCTGAAATGAACATACATAGATGGGGAGGGGTATAATTATCTTCCGACTGCAGACCTGGCCCGAGTGCTTCCAACAGGAGTGGACTATACTGAAGGCACCCAAGAATCAGGTGCTGTTGTTAAACATGTTAATGGTTTAAGTTAACCACTCATGAATAGAAATAGCCCCTCCAGCATGCCTCCACATAGTTATTTTATCTTTGAAATTTCACTCACAAAGTTTTGGGCAACCCACAAAGATGCTGCACAGTGTGACTGAATATGGAACTATTTAGTTGAGAAGTAATCTTCTTATCCATACAGCCACGGTTGTATATAATTTCTGCAATGATCAACTTCATTCTTCATTGAAAATACCAATAAAAATGTGAGTAATACATTGAATTGTGTTGTTGAGCTGAACAACTATTATATATCCTATTCTTTAAAAAATAAATAAGCAAAACACATGAAAGACAAAAAAAACAAAAAAAACATGCAATGTCTATTATTGAAATCAATAAAGGAATAACTGGATGGTATAAACCGTCTTGAGTATACTCATCCATTTGTATTACGTGTTTATATTTATGACATAATTCGTATTGCATAGATTTTAATATTTATGACATAGATTTTAATATTTATAACATTCATTGTAATAGTATTTAAATTTGCTTTTCATGAATGAGCAATAAAGCAATAAAAAAAAAAAAGAATTGCTGACTGCCAGTTACATTGTTTTTGAGGTAACAGCTTTCTTTGTTTTGATGAGTTTTTCTATGAAATATACCAAGGAATTGGTAACTGCCCATTTTTGTTTCTTTGGTTGGTAACAGACGAATATTATAACTGGATACAGATTATCATAGCTTTTTCTTAATCTATTTCATACAATTGATTGAATTTGTAAATTGTTGTTTTTGTTGGTTTCTATCAAATATATAAAGGACTTAATAGCAATCTGTCTTCATTGATCTCAATCTATATCAAACACACTAAGAAATTGATAACCGACTCACTTTATTTCTAATCAATACCAAACAAATAGAACCAGTAACAGTGTATCTTTATTATTCTAAGAGTGGAGAGTGGTGAGTAGCAGAAATGGTAAAGTGTACAACCAAATGCCTGCAGTATTTAGCCATATTGTGTCTTAATTTATATATTTGTTGTTGTTGTTGTTATTATTATTATTATTATTCAGTAGTTTTATTTCTATAACGTGCTTTCACTTCACTACCGAGCGCAGCTCTGTGTGCCTTGGGTATGTGCTGTGGTTTGCTGTGATGCTCTTATGGTTACTGTATTGCAAATGTTTTGCGTAGGATGTGTGCAGTGCCCAGTAGTGCAATTTTCTGTATGTTATATATATTTGTAAGTCCTGGTGTTTTTGTTATGTATTTGTCTTCGAGCTTGATAAAATAAGTACCAGTTGAACACTGGGGTCGATGTAATCAGCTCATCTCCTCCCTGCAAACTGCTGCTCTTGTGGCAAAATTTGAAACCATTATTATTATTATTATTATTATTAGTGGCAAACTGGAAGAATTATTAGTATACTAGGCCAAATACTTAGTGACATTTTGTTCATCCTTATGTTCTGAGTTGAAATTCAACTGGGGTTGGCATTGCCTTTCATCTTTTGGGGGTTGATAAAATAAGTACCAGTTAAGCACTGGGGTCAATGTAATTGACTTACCCCATTCCCCAAAATTGCTGGCCTTATTACTATTATTATTTCCATTTTACTTCTCAGAGCTCTTGATTTTACTTGCAACCTGTTGTCAAAAGTTTCACAATTTCTCTTTCCATGATGCTTAACATGCACCTACCAATCTCAAAATCATCGTTGTCCCCAACAGAACAGTTTTTTGAATGTGGCTAGCTGGCAAAATCATTAGCAAGTTGAACAAAATGGTCTTTTATTTGTATTATTGTCTGTGGTTCTTTGCCATCTTAGCTTGAATCCCACTGATGTCAACATTGCCTTTCATCCTTCTGAGGTCAATAAAGTAAAGTGCTAAACCTTAAAATAATAATAATAATAATGATAATAATAATAATAATAATAATAATAATAATAATGATGATGATGATTATAAAAATAATAATGATAATGTGGGAAATGAAGTGAGTAACTGTCATCCCAGTAGTTGTAGGGGCACATGGAGCATTAGCAACCAAGTTCAAGTAATATGTCAGAGAAATTGGAATTGACATGAGGGTAGAACATGCTAAAATACTGCTCTACTGGGGACAGTGAGGATTTTGAGATCGCTATGTAGGTGTTATCTTCTATAGTACTTAACATCTAGGTTCCATGTCTTATAGTTTGTGGAAAGAGATCCTGAAAGACCCCGTGAGACCTTTCACAACAGGATGCTCTCTGCTCTCACAAAATTAACCAGAGCAAATAAGATTACATGCTCTGAGAATTAAAATGATAAAAATAATGATAATGACAATAATAATGATAATAATTCTGTTCAATACCACAGATTTACTTATCAGTTGTTTGACCTTAATCAGTTGAGCATGTCTTTTAGTGACTAATGATGTGTGCATCTCTAATCATGAGCAGAAGTAGTGGGGAGCATCATAACCATGTTTTGAGAGGAATTCTTTGGGTTTGAATAATTCACTTCTGGAAACATTGGTGTTTTATTCATCATCCTTAACACAAACCTTATTCAGGAACCTTTTGTGTGGGATGGGCTACTTGATCTAAGGAAAATTCTAACTAGCCCCCCCCCCCCCGGCAAGGTCATGTGCTGTTTATCTTGATATAAGATCACCATGTCATGCACATATGGTTGTGATGCATGTGCCTGGTGTACTTATATCAGATGGGTAGTCATGATGGGTATATTGGGCTTCGTATATTTTACCCCAGTATTACTTTGATGGCATGTACTGGATTATAATAATAATAGTGATGGATAATAATAATAATATTGCACCTGCAATAAAGTGTGACACAGTTGAAAGCACCTCAAAATACATACTGCAACATAATTTCGTATGTAGCTTATAAATATGATTGAAATGTTTACTGCATACCTACCTAGGATCTTTTAGTGGACCAAGTTTCACGTTTGTACAATGTTTAATATTCAAAATATCAACAAAAATTTAACCTGCAATAAAGCATGATACACAGTTTTTATATATATATATATATATATATATATATATATATATATATATATGTTCTAAACTTCAAACCATATCTAACACTTACTTCATGTAAATGTTCAGCTCATCTGATGATCTCCAAATTGTTCAAATACTCCCTGTTGCATTTGCCTCCATTTTCCCATTGTTGTCACACAATACATATTTGTCATTGAATTATATAGATGGTGTGTATATTCTCACTTATAGATGGCATACATATTTTGTGTGTAGCATGTGCAGCGTAGATAACTGCCATAGGGCAGCTATAGTTTTAAGCATGTTCATCAGCAAAACTTATATTTCATTCAGCATTAGGCATATTCTTCTCTCCATTTGCTGATTGCATTGATTTAGAAAAAGAATTTTGAAAAATTTCTAAAGTATAATTCTAATGTAAAAGAATGTGCACCCCTAGTTAAAATTAAGAAGGGAAAAAGTAAGAAATATGAGGTTTCCCACATCAAGTATGATTATGCATGCAATGGCAGTCCTGCTGAGCCAGAAGGAAGGTGTGTTTTATGTAATGTTGAATTATCAAATATAAGTTTAAAGTCCTCAAATTAAAGCATTATCTTTTGAAGGAAAAATTGAAAGTGAAGCCTTTCTTCAAAAGCAAGGCAATAGCTTTACAATCATTAAAATATCATGCTGGTTTCATATGTTAAAACATCTTCATCTTGCTTCCAACTATCTTATAATATTATGTCAGAAATGATTGCAAAGACTAACAAAATGCATACAGTTTTTCATTCTACCCATTGCCTATAGAATGAGCTATTGCTTAGCTAATGAGAAAACCGCATTAAAATTGAATATGAAACTAATTCCAGTCACATAGTAACAATAGATGAAATGTCAAAGGATTCAATTGTCTTTTTGGAATATCATAGAGCTCAGGTATGTTTGCATTACAGTTAGATGGAACTACCAATAATATTTCAAGTCAAGTAAAAGTGTTATGCTGCATATGATACCTTTAATGCAAATAAACTCTGCAAAGACTTTTAGTTTTGTTTTATTAGGCCTTGTTGCTGCGAGCTACATCAAGTGAAATTCTCTGACTTTTGCTAACTTTTCTCGTGAATAATAATCTGTGTGTGAGTATGAGTGTCACAGTGTGCACCAGACAGTGCAGCTAACACAAGAAAACACAGTGGATTATGTGCCAGAATCAAACAATTATATGAGAACGATTTTCTGCAGATGCATTGCATTATTCATCAACATGTTCTAGTATCAAAGGAAAAGAGTCATGATCTATGTATTCCTATGGGAGTTATTGTGAAGATCGTGAATGTCATTAAAGCCAATCCAACCAATGTTTGATTATTTTCTGCATTATGTAATGTAGCAGGATCTGCTTACAAAAGTTGTTGCAGTCAGAAGCTAAATGGCTGTCACATGGAAAAGTTCTTCAAAGGGTCCTTAAGCTTCATGAAGAAATAATCTATGGTCTATTGTCACAGAAAATTCAAAATTTAATCAGTTTTCTGTTTGAGGAGAAATTTGTGTTGCCTTTATCTTATCTCACTGACATCTTTGATAAAGTCAATGCCTTGTACTTGTCCTTTCAAGGAGGGCATTTGAATTAGTGCATTTCACGAGAACTATTGTCAAGGAATTATGTATCATTTCCTTCTCTTGAGACATTTTCAAAACCACAGAAACTGTGGGCACTACTGGAAATACCTTTCCTGAAGATCTAGATGAAACGTTTCTGATAACTTTTAAGTATAAATATTTCTCTGAGATTACAGATAAAAATTCCTATTGAGTAGGGAGTCTATTTCTGTGTGATATTGAAAATGTTTTGCAAGAGTTAAGTGAAGTAATTATTGATATGAAAACTGATACTAGTTTCAAAATGTTTCTTAATTTTCAAAGCTTTTGGGATGAATTTCAATCTGTTCAACTTTTCTCAAAGAAGACAATACATATCATGTTTCCATTTAGTTCAACATATTTGTGTGAAAAAGGCTTTTCTGCTTAAGTTAGTATGAAAACACAATACAGAAGTCCTTCACAAGGGGATGGTGAGTTGCCTTGATAGACAACCATCCCAGAATCCATGAACAGTTGTCCCAGAATAAATGTAAATTACTACAGGTGTTGTTTCTGCCTATAATTTACATTTGGCTAAATTATGTATATTGCACTTCTAAATTTTTAAACTTGTCCATCACCAAAATGAAGATGAATTATATGGATGCAAACTATATTCTTTTCTCATTAATAAAGAAGAACAGCCCCCCCCCCCAAGAAAATTGCTAATTACTTTTAGTAAGTTGGGGGACTTGTCCATTTGAAAATGGCTGAATTAATGTGCCCTTCCTTTTCTAAGACAGTGAAGTGAAACTTGAGGGAAGTTTGACTACTACTTCTAGAAGATTAAGTAGTATATTTAATCCTAGATTGGTTCAATATTATTTTTTTCTATTTTTTAAAGTCAAAATTGTGTCTCTTTCAATTTAATCTTTCATTTAGTTAGACTAGTTAGAAAGAATAGTCAAATGTCAAATCTCCATCAAATTGTATTATACTATCTTAGAGAAAAGAAAAAGGACATTGAATTATATATATCCTTGATATGCTGCTTGAAATAATAGATGTGATGGTCATAGCTGGAATGTCTTAGATGGGAGGTCTGCTTGGTCAGCAACAACAAATATGCCCCTTTATGACACAAAAGTTTAGAGATTTATTTCAAAATACATTTTCCTCTGGAGTTATAGTTATGTGATTGGTTACATAAAATGATATCACTCTTATTTGGTCTTATGTATCTCCATGAAAATAAAATAGCAGTTAATATAATAGCAATACTAAAGGTACAGTTACTAGCTATCACTTGCAAGTGGTTTAGTAACATGCTTTCCCTAATTGTTTTAGGTACCTGTGTAACCATGAACAGATGTAAAAAAAAATTGTTGCTGATGCTTATATTCTTTGCTGATATACATTGTTGAAAAATATGCATATACACACAATGGAATCCCACAAGATTTTCCTACAAGGTTTGGTCAAACCATGTTTGTGTATCAAGTTGTAACTTAACCATTCAATAAGAAGAAAATGATAAAATAAGACTGAAATAATTACTGGGGTTGACTAAAAATACTTGAAGGCAGTGCCCTTGATGATCACTATCATATTACTAATACCTGTAAAAAAAACTATTCACTTAAACCGTTGAGGAAATATTTCAGAATTATGAATTCTCTGAAACTAATGAAGGCAGTGTTGCAATGGAGATATTTTGTTTAGATAAGGAATCAACTTCAGATAGTTTAACATGAAAGAAATATTTTTTCTACTCATTAGTTCTGTTGACTGTTTGTAATATACCACAATGAGAGCTTTGACATTTAAGACTTACATATTTTATAAGCTTCAGGAATATGTTGATAACAGTTCTGAAGATGGAGAATATTTCATAATGTTAGATAGACAATGTAAATGAGAAATCTTAATAGAAAATACAAATTTAGAAACAAGAGGATTTTCTCAAAAGTTTATGTTTTAGAACAAAACAGCTGTTTTAGAACAAAACAGCTGTTTTAGAAGGTGACAAAAGGTTAGCTTTTTGTGGTAGATGCACATGTTACTGGTGGAAGTTTGAAGTGGCATCCTACAGGGCTTTGCTTTATGCATTGGCCTAAACTTATTCATATAGCTGTGTACACTCATATTTAGCATGTTTGTACACACTTGGACATGGAAAGGCACACTACATAAATGATCATGAGAGAACATATTAATTTCTCTGTCACTGTGGATCATCAACTATGGATAGAGTCATCATTCATAGCAACTAAAAACTTGTTCTTATATTAGTACAGCAAAAGGTGCATTTACTGATGTTCAAAAAGCTTTTTCAAGCTGGAATTAATTAGAGGTGCACTAAGCAACATTGAATGAAATATAGGTATATAGAATCATATTTAATGTGGCCATGTACATTTGGACAGTATATATTTTCCATATTTGAATGTACACGAATGTGTTAAATATGATTGCACACACCTATATATCATTTGTTGCTGGTTAGTTCACCTCTAATTAATTAGTCTTGTTTGTTGTCTCATGAATGGCTTGCATGTATTTGAAAGTGTGAGTTTTCTGCCAAATATTCAACACTTTTGAAGACAATGGGAATGCTGAAATGTGGCAAAGGGTTTGTTTACTTTGAATCCTTGATTTATTTCAAAGTAGCTAACTTATGAATAAAAAAAAATTTGATATTTTTCGAATAATTTCACAAATTCTTATATCTATAAAATCTTGAAAGATGTAAACAATCCATAGAGGTAGAAGTTTACAAAAATAGTCCAAGGAGAATCACTAAATTAACTGTAACATCAGAACTTTATGTTCCATTTGACTTTAATGTTCTCTAGACATAGGCTCAGGAACAGAGGGTGCTAGCACACCCACTAAAATGTTTTGTGTAGTGGGGTAACAAAGACATTTTGAATATCCTCCGGATAAACTACATCACCAAAAAAAACCAAAAAAAAACACAAGAGTAGAAACATTTTTGGACTGATTTGAAACATTACTTTTCCACTGTTGGATTTGTCTGATTTGATTGATGTACAAATATAATAATAATAATAATAATAATAATAATAATAATAATAATAATAATAATAATAATAATAATCATAATAATTATAATGATTATTATTAAGACTGAAAAAAATGGACCTTGTTTGTAAAAAAAATTTTGTATCTGGGTTTGCACCCCTTTAGCATGTTTCATTCCCTTAGTTATATCTCTAGACAGAGGGATGTGATATATGCTAATATTTAATAGCAATAAAAGTCAACCTCAACATAGAAGGGATCTTAGAATCCCATCATTCCTCAGAAAAGAATTCTTATGAATTACTTAACCATTTTGTTACAACATTTCTGTTGAAATACACTGCTTTTATTTCACTTAATTTTGAAAATAATAAAGAATTTAATAAAATAACTTTGTCATCATTAATCTGATGTTTGGAACATAAGTCAACATGAAATTTTGAATGAAAGTTTTAGTTTAAATCATGTTAAAACTGAAAGTTTGCATCATTAGAAGGTGGTGTAGTCTCAGGTAGTTTGGTAGCAAGTGAGTTAAGAAGTAAGGCAACATATTTGCAAAGTAGTTAACCTTCTCAATAAGAATGTATACCAGCTGAAATTGATTATCAAAGAAGTTGCTGAATCAAAGATTGCCAACTAATTCAAAAGTAGAATTGATAGACATCGGAAATTACAACATTAGAAATACACGTCTAATATTTTGATGTTTCTTATTACTGACTGATGTAAGGAAGGGCAGTGTCCATAAAATTTGCTGGATTTCCTGGACTGGTGAGACCAATGTAACCGATGATCAAACTAACCATTTATAAGTCAATGCAGAAAAGATAAAAAAGCATGAGTGGAGAGAGAACCATGGGTCTGGATGAAAACCTGTAACAGAGTTAACTTATTTGAATGCTCTCAATGACAAGGTGGTGCTACATCAGTGAAGTATGTTTGTCCTGCCACCCCAATTAGGCCTATAGAAAAGTATTATGATGAATAAGCCAGCTCTTTTTGATATTATGATAAATCTTCTAAGTACCAGGTATTACTTATACAAATGTTATCAACCTTGTTGAGATAGACAAAAGAGGTGATTTTGATAAAAACTGTCTGTCACTCAAAATTAAGTACAAACTATGTTATTAATCATTATCTTTGGCAAAAGGCCAGACATCATTTCAGATGTACATTTAGGTATGTGGCTGTGTGGTAAGAAGTTTGCTTCCCACCCACATGGTTCTGGATTCAGTCTCATTATATGGCACCTTGGTCGAGTGCCTTCTACTTCAGTCACTGGGCAACCAAAGTCTTTTGAGTGGATTTGGTAGATGGAAACTGAAAGAAGCCTGTCATATATATATGTATATATATTTATGTGTGTGGGTCTTTGTGTCTCTCACCACGCCTCAACAGCTGGTATTGGTGTGTTCATATCCCTGTAATTTAGTGGTTCAGCAAAAGGGACCAATAGGAAAATAAGTACAGGGGTTGATTAGTTCAACTAAAATTCCTTGACGCAGTGCCCCAGCATGGCCACAGTCCAATGACTGAAACAAGTAAAAGACAAAATATATATGTATATATGTGCACCTTCACATCCCATTAATCATCATCCATTTTACACTAATATTTCATGATAGCATGGGCTAGTTCAAGTCATTTCTTATTGGGAGTTACATGTACAAACCATTTGCTTTGGTTTCTATGTTTGGATGCTCTTGCTATTGCCAGCCATATTTATGTATTGAGATGAGTATGCTCTACTGAATGTATAGTGTTACAGTGTGCTTGAAAATTAGAGTACCAATGGGCTGAGAGGAAAACCAAATATATATAAGAAGATTCAAAGTTAAGAGAAAAGACTCAGCTGATGTGAATATGAATTGTATATTGGTGATAAAAGTTTAAAAAATAAGTGCTAGGTAATCCAAATGGAAGCAACCCACAAGACTGATGGGGAAAGGTGATCTTAGAAGGCTAAACCCCAGGAAGAAGTTACCAAAGTAGCAAGATATTGTCTAAGAAAAGATGCTTCCGAACTATGTAAGCAAAGGAAAATAGATGTAAAATGATAATGGTAATGATGATGATAATGATAATATATATATATCTTTACATATATATATATATATATATATATATATATATAAACAAATAGTAAATGAGTATATGCATATATACGTACAGGTATGTGCATACCGACATCCACCTGTATGTATAGGTGCATATCTGGGTACAGGACATTGCAAACAAAACGTAGACGACAAAACACACAAGCCACATAGAGAACATTCTTCTTCATCAGCTACCCTCGTTTTAACACCGGCGTTTCGATATATATATATATACCACACACACACACACATATATCTATCATCATCATCATCATCATCATCATTTAACGCCCGCTTTCCATACTGGCATGGGTTGGATGGTTTGACTGAGGGCTGGCGAGCCAGAAGGCTGCACCAGGCTCCAATCCGATCTGGCAATGTTTCTACTGCTGGATGCCCTTCCTAACGCCAACCACTCTGAGAGTGTATTGGGCGCTTTTTATGTACCACTAGCAAAAGGGCCAGTCAAGCATTATTGGCATCGACCACGCTTGAATGGTACTTTTAACATGCCACCAGCATGGGAGCCAGTCAGGCAGCACTGGCATCAATCATGTACACACACACACACACACACACACACACACATATATATATACATAAAGATAAGCATATTAAAAGGGGTCTGTGGGGAAAACTCATTTAAATAAAAGGGTTGAGAACCACTGTTGGGGACCACTGTGAAAAGGTTGGGAACCACTGGTTCACAATGTCTGGTGACCTGCTTTTGAATTCTGCCAAGATGTATTTCTTAAAATGCAAACATAAAGGAAAAATCTCACATCTTGGTAGTTGCAGGTTCAGTTCTACTGTGTGGCATCTTGTGCTAGTGATTTCTACTATAGCCTCAGATTGACCAAAGCCTTGTGAGTGAAAGAAGCTCGTTGTATATATGTGTGTGTGTGTGTGTGTGTGTGTGTTTGTGTATGTGTGTGTGTGTGTTTGTTCCTCACCACCACCTGACAATCAGTGTTAGTATATTTATGCCTCTGTGACTTAACTGTTTGGCAAAAGAGACCAATAGAATAAGCACCAGGCTTAAAAAGAATAAGTACAGGGGTTGATTCGATCAATTAAAATTCTTCAGGGCAGTGCCCCAGCATGGCCACACTCTAATGATTGAAACAAGTAAAAGGTAAAAGATGTATGCATATCTATCTGTCTGTCTGTCTGTCAATGAATCATAATAAGTTAACCAGTGCCGACTGGTTGAGCCAATACCTGCCTAGATGCTAATACTTTTTATGGCAACTCTTTTATGGTATTACATTAGTTCATTGTTCCAAACTGGGAAAATCTGAGAGTTATGGTTCAAATCTTAGCTAGGGTCATGCTACAGTAATCTTCTTGCAGTGAGTTATTTACACTACAAACAAGATTAAAATATATAATAATGAAATTTGCAGTTAAAACAACAAAAGCATGTACATCATATAAATTTACAGAAAGAATAAAAGCAAAAAGTTTGCAACCATAAGAAGAGAATATATAAAAGTTCATAAAATCGTTCAATATATGTATTAAATGTCAGAACACATTATTATACATAATAGTAATGTTTTTATTTAGGAACAATAGCTTTGTGAGCTGCAAATGTCTGCATGTATTGGTAATTTTGATGATGTGTGAAAATGTAGTTACGACTGGTGTATTTGCATCATTGTAAGCTTTTAAATTCAGTCAATAGTGTGAGATAAACTGTGAAGAGTGAGGAAAAAGCTGAGCATCTGTGTTTAGCTGATGCAAGAGTAGCAAGTTGTGCTGTATATGTTGACATGTTCTGCAGAGAAATGACAAATACACGTGTGGGTTCTAAAGAACACAGGAAAAATATAAATTGAAAAGTGAGTGTAATACAAGTACAATAAGCTACTGAAGACCTGCTGGACATGCTAAGCCAAATAACTTCCTCTATGTATATTGTGACTCAGATTGTAGAGAGGAAAGAAGAAAATGCCTGGTGGAATGCAAGTGTGCAGGAAATGTGGCTGGTGTTAAGCAGGTTCATTACTGAAGGAAAGTAAAGTAGTACAGTGTAAACTATTGCTAATCATATCTAATAGAAACACTGTTGAGAATTATAGTGTAGATTTGAAATATATGGAAATAATCGCTGAGTCCATGTCTAAGTGAATGTATGCATGCATTTTGATATAACATTGCATACACCATATGTAGATATGAATGATAATAAAAATGAAAAGTTAGTCAGAAGCAATGAAAGTATAGTTTTTTTAGTTTATTTCTATACATTTATTTAAAATGTCATAGAATTTTCTTAAGCTCTTTGGAGTCAATATCTCAGAGACACAGAGACTGACTCTGAAGTGTTAGACATATAGATGAGATTTGACCTTTTAGAATTTATATTACTCTGTGAAATGTAATGCTTATTTATTCATATTATTTTGAATTAATCATGTATTTTCTCATAATTTTGAAATTTCAATGATCTGATTGTTAATTTTTAGAGTGACAGTGTGGGGTAGGTGTGAGTGGTCAGATCTGGCCAATTTCAACATCTGGCCAGATATGGCTGGTTTAAATGCTAAAGGATTAAGCAACGTTTCATTTTATATCCTTGGGAAAATTTGAAGATATTGTAGACTTGTATATAAATAAATTAAGAAGCAATATCTTGATTACATCTACCTATACTTTCTCTTTAGGATTTCTTGGTGCACTGATGATGGGGGCTTTTTTGTTATTCTTTTTCTTTTTTTTCTGTGTGTGTGTGTGTGTGTGTGTGTGTGTGTGTGTGTGTGTGTATGGTTTTAAATACATGTTGTTTTTGCAAATGACAGTTTATGAGTGGGTTGTTTGAAAAAGTAATTAAAAATAGTATATGTGTGTATGTGTACATGATTGTGCCTTTAGAGCATGATTATTCACATTTTGCTTTGTGTGAGAAACTTTGAGTAGCAACAGTGTGTGTGTGTGTGTGTGTGTGTGTGTGTGTGTGTGTGTGTGTGTGCGTGTGATTAACTTTTAGAATCTTTGTTTATAAATTTGAGAATGATGTGAAGTATACTAATTGATAATTTATTTTTTGAACATTATTAATTATATCATATATTGTAATCTTAATAAATAGTTCTGTAAATAAATTTATTGCAAAAATTATTAATCATTTGAGCAAATGCTGTCATATGAGTAAACACATATGCACACACATACACACTTTCATTCATACAAACTCAGACACAGTAATATTTTCTGTTTGAATATGATTGTCTTTTGACACACCATTCAGTATAATGAATTATAATGCATCATTACGTGAATGTAAATGTTTCTAGGACAGCCTGTATAAGCACACATATATACACTCATGCACACACAGTCTAACTCTCAAGATATAAATAATTGAACACACGTACACAATCACATGTGCATTGTGCATAAACATTTCACACCTTTTACTGAAGCATAATTATGCCAATATGTCAATATATCTTTCATATATTCATTTATTTATCTTTTCTATAAGTGTGTGTGTTAGAAAGCATATTCTCTCACTGCTACAGAAGCACTTCTGTTATTACAAACTTCATGCTAAATAGTACATGTTTCTGTTTCCACTGAGTGTCAACTCTGTCTCTCACCTCACTAATGTAGATTGTTATTTCAAGGAGAACTAAACTGAAATGATATTTTGCCCTTCATTTACTGCTTACTTCCACCTAGCTGCTCTTACAACAGCTATCTCTTCTCTTCAGTTTCAGCCTGAATTGAATTCATTTTGCCTGTTTCAGCTATTGCTCATTATTGTATATTCCCCAAAGTGAAAAACCTTAATAGAGATAAATATTGCAGGAAGTCAGATGACTTACTGAATTCCCATTTGGGTTTGTTGAGTAAAACCAATTATTCTTTCAGAAGATATTGTTGTCATGAATAGAATTGTTATGGAGCTTTCTGGCAGATACAAAAGTGATTCCATCCACAACTCTTTGTAAAGTCTGACGAGACTTTTAGACAACCAGACTAACATTGTTATTTCTTGTTTTATCATTTTATTTCTGTTTAAGTTTTTTTTTGTGCTGTTTGTTTGGCACTCATTCTTATTAAATGTTTTAGATAATCATGGTAGATTTATTTTGTAAATATGATTCATGGTTGAAATGCACGTTGAATGAAAGAAAATGAGAAAAGAAAATCTTCAACTGTACAAGTTAACGTTGTATTTGGTAATTGCTGCATTGAAATGTGGCATTGTGGGTAATCTACTGTTTCAATACGCTATCTTACTCTGCTGATGTATAACTAAATCTATGGTAGTCAGCCCAAAACAAACAGAATAGCTTTGTTGTGTATGTTTGAAATTCGGAGATGCCATTACTTTTGCGATGGCATTCATGGATAAATTAATAAAGCATTCAATGGATCGTAGGTCTGTGAGAAGTAATTGATTTGCAAGACAAATAAGAACTGTGGGCCTGTGACTTAAATGATAATTCTGGAGCATCAGCAGGGTAAATATTATAATAAAGGAAACAAAAAAGAAAAAGAAAACCGTTAAATATATATAAGCAGAAACTTCTTCATTATAGAAATTGTTCCACTGACAACATATATTCAATGGAAAATGGATTTATCAGTGGACTTCCAGAGTTCACTTTGTTTCTTTTATTTTTATACATATGGCAGTAATATTCCTTGGGGTATGTTTCTCTACTGTTAGTTTATGTTCCTCCTATGTAGTTTAGATGTCACTTTTTCCTTCTCTGTGACCCCACTATCTCTCTCATTCAACTCTAAAGCAAGTTTCTAAATGTCTTTTTTTATGAAATATATAGTTTGCTGAGAAATCAATGCAACTAAGTGGATAAGGTCCATCACTTGTGAACCTGTGTTTGGTACCTGTCTTTGGTACTAAACCTCGCCAATCTTAGAGTATACAACTGTAAATTAAATATAAAGATGGGAATAGTTCCTCAAATAATACAGTTTGTACTGTTCAGTCTGCAAGTAGTTTATTATCTTGCAGCACTTAGTTCTAATAATTTAAGTTGTTCAAACAATGATGTTTGGATAATAGAGTGAACAGGAGCATGATAACAAGATTATATTGATCATTGTGGTAACTGATTAGACTTTAGGGCTACATAAGTTTACTGCTTGGCTACTTGAAACGATCATTATTATTTTAGTTTCTCATAGTGTGGTGGAGTGGCCAAATATTAGAGCACTGAACAAAATATTTTGCCGCACTTGTCTGGCACTTGCCTTTTGTCCTTCTGGAGTTGATGAAATAAGGTACCAGTTGAATACTGAGGTTGACAGTATTGATTAAGTGCCTCCTTTTAAAACCACTGGTTATGTGTTTAAATCAGAAACAAGGTATTGACCTGAGTAAAGTGTTAGAACTATGGAAAGAATACTTTGTGGTGTTTGTTTCAGCTCTTTTACTGTACGAATGGCCCATTGGTTAGGGCAGCGGACTCGCAGTTTCGATTTCCAGACCAGGCGTTGTGAGTGTTTATTGAGCGAAAACACCTAAAGCTCCACGAGGCTCCGGCAGGGGATGGTGACGAACCCTGCTGTACTCTTTCACCACAACTTTCTCTTACTTCCTGTTTCTGTTGTGCCTGTAATTCAAAATGTTGACTTTGATTTTCATTCCTCCAGAGTCAATAAAATAAAGTTAAGCACTATGGTCAATGTTATCAATTAACCCACTTCCCTCAAAAATGCTGATTTTGAGGTTAAGGCAGCAAATTGGCAGAATCATTAGCCTACCAAGTGAAATGATTAGTGGCATTTCGTCTGTCTTCATGTTCTGAATTCAAATTCCACTGGGTTGACTTTGCCTTTCAGCCTTTTGGGGTTGATTAATTAAGTACCATTGAAACACTGAGGCTGATATAATTGACTAGTCTTCTCCCCACAAATTTCAGGCCTTGTGCCTTTAGTAGAAAGGATTATTGATTTGACTTAGGTTCGTACTTATTCCTGGCAGAATTTATGGGGGTTGCAGATTACTACTTGTAACCTTAGGTATCCACAAGCTTTCAATAGCCTTTCAAGTGCTTAAGACACTCCTGATAACCTTTCCTGTCTGTAAGGCAAACTTTCTGCACAAGCTCTACAAGACATTCTATTCCAACCTCCTTCAACCATTTGTTATATCTTTGTTTACAGTTCCCAATGCACCAACCATTGTAGGCATAACCTTTACAGTTTATTATTATTATTATTGAGTGAGAGAGCAGATCATGCCATCAAAATGACACTGGGGTAAAATATACGGAGCCCAGTATACCCATCATGACTAGATATCCAATAAGGGTACACCAGGGACATGCATCAAAACCATATGTGCACGACATATTGATCTCATATCAAGATAAATAGTGCATGAACTTGCAGGTGGGACCCAGTTAGAATTTTCTTCGAGTAGCCTATCCCACTCAAAAGGTCACTGAATAAGAGTTGTTTAAGGATGTTGAACAAAACACCCATGTTTCCAAAGGTGAATTATTCAAACCCCAAAGAATTCCTCTCAACACATGGCTTTGATGCTCCCCCACTACTTCTGCTCATGATCAGAGATGCAAATATTGTCAGCCACCAAGGGACATGCTCAACTGGTTAAAGTCAAACAACTGTCAAGCAAATCTGTGGTATTGAGCAGAATATTTGCTGTAATCCATCTTTTGTGCCAATACAAAACAATATATATGATAAAACTTCCAATCAGTTAAAATCAGAAGCCATGAGAGCCACTGCCTGATACTGCATCCGGGCATTTATTATTATTATTATTATTTAGCAGCAGTAGTAGTAGTAATAAACAATTCTGACTAATTTTGGTACAAGGCCAGAAGCTTCAGTGGTGGTGGTGGTATGGAATTTAGTCAAGTACATCAGTCTCAGAAACTGACTGGTACTTATTTTATTGACTCCAAAAGGCTGAAGGACAAAGTTGACTTTGGTGAGATTTGAACTCAGAACATAAAGATCTGAAAGAAATGCCACTAAACATTTTGTCTGATGCACTAATGAATAATAATAATAATAATAATAATAATAATAATAATAATAATAATAATATTAGTAATAAAAATGGATTCAAATTTTGGCACAAGGCCAGCATTTTTGGAGGAATGGGTAAGTTGACTACAGTACCCCCAGTGTTTGTTTAGAACTGATTTTATTGACCTGGAAAAAATGAAAGACAAAGTTGAACTCAGTAGAATTTCAACTCAGAACATAAAGACATGAAATGCCACTAAAAATTTTAACCCAGTGTGCTAAAAATTCTGCCAGCTCATCCCTTTAATAATAATAATAATAATAATAATAATAATAATAATAATAACAAGGATTTCAAATTTTAGCATAAGGCCAGCAATTTTTGGAGAAGAGTTAAGTTGATTACATTGACTCCAGTGTTCAACTGGTACTTATTTTATCAACCCAGAAAGGATGAAAGGCAAAGTTGTCCTTGGCAGAATAATAATAATAATCCAGGTAGCATGGATAGTATTCCATTTCCAACCATTTTTTTTTTGGTATTGTGGTGTTTGTGAGTCTTATGGGTGAATTGGATGCACACTTACATTGAATTCTAATGTAGATTTATGACAACAAAATCATTTTCTTTATTTTACATCTCATGAGCATGGTCATTGTGTTTGGATTTTTGTCAGTGGTTGTTACTTTCTTAATTTCTCTTGAGTGTGATACTTTGAGTAGTTCCATTTTCTCAGTGTGAGGAAGCAAAAAATATGAAGAAGTGAGAAAGAAGACTAAAACAAATACAGGAAAACATGAAATGTTAAATAAATTTAGATTAAATTTACTTAACATAACTCTTTGTTAAAAAAAATATCCCTTTTTTCATGTCTTCTCTAGCTTCACTTCATTATATTCATTCTTGGCGCAGGAGTGGCTGTGTGGTAAGTAGCTTGCTTACCAACCACATGGTTTTGGGTTCAGTCCCACTGCGTGGCACCTTGGGCAAGTGTCTTCTACTATAGCCTCGGGTCGACCAAAGCCTTGTAAGTGGATTTGGTAGACGGAAACTGAAAGAAGCCCATTGTATATATGTATATATATATATATATATATATATATATATATATATATATATATATGTATGTGTGTTTGTGTGTCTGTGTTTGTCCCTCCACCATCGCTTGACAACTGATGCTGGTGTGTTTACGTCCCCATAACTTAGCAGTTTGGCAAAAAGAGACCGATAGAATAAGTACTAGGCTTACAAAGAATAAGTCCTGGGATCGATTTTCTCGACTAAAGGTGGTGCTCCAGCATGGCCGCAGTCAAATGACTGAAACAAGTAAAAGAATAAAAGAATATATATAGTCAAGCTTGCTTGGATTGTGTTATGGTCATACTGTATCTTTCAGTGGTTGCATGGCATATATAATCGCTGGTTTTACAGATATTAGCAATGGTTCACTTTCAGAACTAGGCAACCATGATCAACATTATCAATATGACTCCATCTTCTAACATCTTGTTATATTTACCATTGATCTTTCTTTAATTGATTCATCTGCTAAAGCATTAGGCTTCTGATGGTGATTCTTATATAATCTAATCCCTCACTTCAGACCTACCCAGTTTGGTTAGACCTGTCAGAGTTATACTTACACTAGTCTAGCTCTTTGATTATAGGGTTTTGCAAGCCTCTCCCCTTTACATGAAAAAAACAAATGGAAAATAAAACCACTTATTCAATATATCACTCTAATAATCCTTTTTACTATATGCACATGGCCTGAAATTTGGGGGAAAGGGTGAGTTGATTACATCAACCCCAGTGCGCAACTGGTACTTATTTTATTGACCCTGAAAGGATGAAAAGAAAAGTTGACCTCATTGGAATTTGAGCTCAGAACATAAAGGTAGATGAAATGCTGCAAAGCATTCTGTATGCTGATGATTCTACCAGCTCGCTTTCTTATATGTCACTCTAATAATAATAATTCTTTCTACTATAGGCACAAGGCCTGGAATTTTTGTGGGAGGTGTTAAGTTGATTACACCAATCCCAGTGCTCAACTGGTACTTATTTTATCAATCCTGAAAGGATGAAAGGCAAAAATGACCTTGGTAGAATTTGAATTCAGAATATAAATAAAAATAAATATAATAACAATAATAATTTATGAAGAATGATGTAGCTCTCTATGAAAGAAAATATACAGTCAGAAGAATGTGATATATAATAAAATGCAAATTGACTTTGTTTATTGAACTTGACAGTATTTCAACAATCTGTTTCCCTCAGATTCAGAATAAGACAAGAGTAATAAAAATGAAAATACACAAAAATGCTGAAATTCAAAATTCAACAGCAGTCTGCTGCATCCTTTCCTAGACAAGATGTCATCAAGACATGATGATGTTCAGTTCAATAAACAAAGCAAACCTGTACACATTCTTCTAATTGTGCAGCAATAATAATAATAATAATAATAATAATAATAATAATAATAATAATAATAATAATAATAATAATAATAATAGCAATAACAACAATATTATATATAATAATAATAATAGCAATAACAACAATATTATATATAATAATAATAATTATAGCAATAACAACAATATAATAATAATAACAACAATATAATAATAATAACAACAATAATATTATATATAATAATAATACTTATAATAATATCTGCTTGGAATGTCATCGCTTCCTTTTGATGAGGAAGTGATGGTAGTGGCTACTTGCCAGTTAAATTTTGAAGGTCTTCTCACAAAATGTAAATATAGATAACATTTCCTTTTCCTGATATGGGCTCTGCTTGGTTGTTGGACTGTCATTGTTCTCAGAGTTTCATTTGGTATTTAATCAAACAATCTCAGAGGGAAAATCTTGCCTAAGGCTTCAAATGATTAAGGTTTGAACTTCTTCATTCTAGACTTTGTGGTTGTCAGTTTTTACGATACAGATTTCTTCCTTGAGCTGAATATTCGGAATCCTTTCTTACGAGAAACAACTGAACAATTGCAGACTGAGAGTTGACATGAAATGGCTTGTTGAGTATTACTTATTCTTAGTTGATTATTTTTCCTATATATTATATTTTTCTTGCTAATTACACTAAGTAGGTATGAGAGTGGAATGAAAAGTTCATAGGCTGACTATGAGGAGTGATGCTAGAACAGTGAAATCTTGCATGCATTAATTTCGACTTTTATTATTAACTGCATTGTTTCTTAACAGGTAAACTGTTACCTAACTGTTCAAAGAAAACCTCAAATGTAACTAGTAGTGACTTCTCTTGAAAATGGGACAAATTTGGAATTGTAGTGTTATTAAGCACCTGCAGAAAGAGGCTTTAACTCTCAGAGACATTCATGCTGACATGGTCGCTACATTAGGATATAAAGCTTTATTAGCAATGCAAAAGTGGGCAGCTGAATTTAGGAAGGGAACAGAGAGTTTGAAGATGAGCCAAGGTCTGAATGTCTTGCAACTGCTACCACTGAAAAAACATTGATCATGTTCACTATATGGTGATGGATGACAGATGATTGATGATAAATCAAATAGGTAATGATATTAGCATATTCCATGAGAAAGTTGAGAATATTCTGTACAGTAAGCTTGGTATGATGAAGGTTTCTGCTTGGTGGGTTCCACATCTGACACCTGATCAAAAGCACATGAGGCTGATCACATCATGGGAAGATCTGGCATTGTTTGAGGCAGTTCCAGCTGGTTTCATTGAATCTTTCTTGATTCAGAATGAGTGTTGGGTTCATTACTTTGAGCCAGAGACAAAGAGATAATCCATGCAGTGGAAGCACGCTCATCAACTGCTCCAAAGAAGGCCAAGATTGTTTCAACTGCAGGGAAAGTGATGGCCTCAGTTTTTTTGGACACAAAAGACATTGTGTTTATTGACTATCTTGAAAAGTACCATACCATCAATGGAGAGTACTATGCCAACTTGCTGAGGTAGTCATGAAAGACTATCAAGACAAAAACACCCAGGAAAACAAACAAAAGGGGATTTGTTCAATCAGGAAAATACTCCAGCGCACAAGTTCTTGATTTTAATGGCTGCTGTGCATGACTGTGGCTTCTAACTGGTTGATCACTGTCCCTATTCACCTGATTTGGCCCCATCTGACTATCAGCAGTTCACCAACATAAAAAAACCCCACTTGGCTGGAACCAGTATTGCAGTGACGATGACGTTGTCTGTTGTTGACATTTTTGAGCAATAGGAAAAAAAGCTTCTATCAGGGGAACTATGTTGAAAAGTAGACCTTATTTAGTCACATTTCATGAGAGTATCTTGGTCAGCCTATGAACTTTTCAGCCGTCCCTTGTAGATAAAATGTTTAACACTAAATTATCAACCTGACAGGTGGTGATAATTATGTATATATAATAATAGGAAGGGTTATTGTTTTTAGATATTTTTATAATACTTCACTGATGGGGAAACAACTTTCTGCAGTCTTTTACAAGCCAATATATATATATAAAGCAATAAATACATATATAAAATATTTTATATATATATTTTTGCATTACAACTCACCACATGGGGATAATTCCTCCCTTTTTGTTATTACTCTCTCCCTCTCTCTCTCTATATATATATATACACATGCACACACTTATGCACACACACACACAGGGGCTTGTAGAAAACAACAAACAGAGAATTAGGTAATATCTTAACTCAAAATCTATAAACAAGAGTAAAATCGATAATGTGTATTGCGAAATTAACTTTAATGATAATTTTCCTGAACTAGATTTCGATTCTTTAAGTAAAAGTAATTCTGATTCTGATAGTACAGTTAAGTTAATACCTCGTTTTAACATTAATTATGATAATGATAATCCTGTCTAAACACTTAATTCTGAGAGGAGGACTAGTAGGAACTTTTATACACTTTTTAAAGTGTATAAAGGCCTTTGTAATTTCAAAGCAAAATTTTTCTGCACTTTAGAAAATCAGTGTTTAAGGAAAAATACAGTCTGTTAGTGTAAAATAATTAGGGGTCATAAATATTATTATGTAAGTTCATCCACTACACTCTGGAAATCTAGATTTCATAATCATTCTCATTCATTTAGGTATAGAAGAAAAAATCTTAGTAAATACATTTGGGATTTAAAAATAGGAACATTAAGTATGATTTAACTTGGTCCATTATTAGTTATGCACCATCATACAATATTGGCATTTCTATGTGTGATCTTTGTCTTGAAGAAATGTATTATGTAATTACTTCTAAATTAATTTTATTAAATTTTGATGGAAATTTTATGATGAAATGTTTCCACAAATTTCAGAAGGCATTCAAGTATTTCAATTCTTAATTATAATTACTTTTCATATGTTATATTATAAGCATATTTTTTCTAAAAATGTTTACTCTATTTAATAAATAGATAACTAATTGTGACCTGAAATGCCTATATTTCTAATTGTCCTAACGTAGTATTCTTAAGTTTATTTTTTATTATTTTGTTATTCACTCATGTAAACAATAGTTGAAAACAAAAATAGCTTTTCTTAGATTATATTTCATCTTACTATTCTTTTTGAATGCGTTTGTGTACTGGAAATATTTCCTTGGTTCACTTTGAATTTAACTAATTTTGGATTGCCTTGAAAACGTTGTTAACATATATTTTTGGAAATATAAGTTTCAATCATATTTTCTATATCTAAATATGTTAATACCACAGAAACAATAATTAGTTTTGTAAGATGATTTCTACAATTAAAGATGTGATTTTCTCTATTTGTATTTTTGCTTTATATATATACATATATATATATATATATATATAGACACAGGTGTAAGTGTATAGTAAGAAACTTGCTTCCTAACCATACCACATGATTTTTGGTTCAATCCCACTGCATGGCACCTTGGGCAAGTGTCTTCTACTGTAGTTTTGGGCTGGCCAAAGCCTTGTGAGTGGATTTGGTAGATGGAAACTGAAAGAAGTCTGTTGTTACCAGTGTCGTCTTACTGGCACTTGTGCTGGTGGCGTGTGAACACAACATTCGAGCCAGGTCGTTGCCAGCGCCGCTGGACTGACTTCTGTGCAGGTGGCACGTAAAAACACCATTTGAGCGTGGCTGTTGCGAGTACCGCCAGACTGGCCCTAGTGCCGGTGGCATGTAAAAGCACCCACTACACTTTCAGAGTGGTTGGCGTTAGGATGGGCATTCAGCTGTAGAAACTCTGCCAGATAAGATTGGAGCCTGGTGCGGCCATCTGGTTCGCCAGTCCTCAGTCAAAAATTATGATAAAATTATGAATGGAGAAAATAACAATCTTTAATTTGCACTGTACAATACTGATGATCATTTCTGTTGTATCTGCATATTTAAAAACTTTCTCCATTTCAAAGATAATCCATCATAAGCACTCTTAAATAAAGCAAATAATAGAGTGTATAATATATATATATATGAGGTTATGCTGAAAAGTTTGTGGCTATAAGGGTATCACAAAGTGCCTAGTTGGAGGTCCAAACTTTCAAGTTCTTTTACATGGCTTAGGAAAACTGAAGGACTGCTGCAATCTGTGTGAATCTGAGAGAGGAACATGTTGAATAAAATCATAATTAATTGGTCCTCCAGTATTTTCTTTTTACCCAAAACCAGGAACTTTTCAGCATTCCCTCATATGTGTATGTGTGGCCTTTTGTCATTGGTACAAAATAAATTTTGTAGCAGTCATGACATCCTAGAAAAGTCAATGAAAGCATTTTTACTTTGTAATTATGTGTATATTAAAGGTTAATTGAAACCACTTTTAATGATCCCTAAATACACTGATTTACTCCAATATTATTTTTCATGTTTGCAAATCCTGCAGAGGTCAACTTTGTCAAGTACTAATCATGTATTGAAATTGATGGTATGGTCTAATCTCTCCCCTCAAAATTGCTGAACTCATGCCAATATTAAAAATAATTATATTTCAAATATACAACTGTTAACATAGCTGTAGTTTTTAGCACTTAAACATATATGCATATGATTTACTTAATTGAGATCATTTTGAACCAACAAACCACATCATAGGTCTTCTGAATCAGGGATTAATCTGGGTTGAACAACAGCAACTATGTCAAAAGAGTTAATATAATCCTATCAGTAACTCACTCTCCAAGACATAGCAGCCAAATTTTCTCAAATCACAGCCTACCATCTTGGGAAAGGCTGGACAAATACAATGTAGTCCAAGATTTATATATGTAATAAAAAATAAAATTAGTCACTTTTGGAATGTCTTTGATCATCACTCTGTTGAATCAGGCTTGACTTGGGGGATAAACATACAAGAACAACAACAGAAGCATTTAACTTCGAATATCTCCAATGTCTTCTTTTGTGTTGTCAAAGTTGGAAAAGTTACTTGATTTCACACACAAAGATCAACCCTTGCTACTATTGTCACCATAGTGATTATTTTCCACCACGACCACCGCCACCACCACGACCACCGCCGCTGCCACCGCCACCACCACGTTTGCCACATAAAACTGACTAAATGCAAGAAAATTATCATGTCTCTTTTATGGTTCTTAAGTTATAATTTTTTAAAAATTGATGAAAGCTTGGATTGTTGAAGCAGTTTCAATAATTTGCAAGTTATAATTTAACTTGTTTTGTTCTATTTTGTCTTCCACTGGTTTTTGAAGTTTTAAAATGTTGAATGTTTATTTTTTTTTTATATATATTAACTAAGTTATTTTTACTTTATTGATATCATTTTCAGGAAACTAGCCGTTTTGTGTTTTGTTGTATTCCACTCACATTTCTATAAGATTTATATCTAAAAAAAACGTCAATATTTAAGATTATAAGTACTCTTTTCAAAAATGATATATATATGCATGTGTGTGTCTATATACATGTATCTATTTGACTATGTGCACGCATGTATCTTTGTGCATATGTTTGTCTATCTGTGTGCATGTATGTGTTTGTGTATATTTATGTACATGTGTATAATTATGTGTATGTAAGTGTGAGTTATTTAATACACATAACTGCATCTGTGCATGAATCTAATATTCATAACAATTTATACACATACACATACATACATATATACACACACATATATATGTATGTGTGTGTGTCAGTGTGTGTGTGAATGCAACATCTATCATACTGATACGATGTGAGTGAAGACTTTATTTAACTAGTACATTGCAATAAATAAAAAGAATTACTCTGTCCAATGCCCTATGACTGGTGTAGCAGCATCATAGTCAACTGCTACAAAGGTAAAGGGGACGCTTTAGATACAAATAATTACAGAGGCATCAAGCTGTTAGATCAGGTTATGAAAGTTACAGAGAGGGTCATAGCCCAACTAATTAGGGAGCGAATCAATTTAGATGAGATGCAGTTTGGGTTCGTGCCAGGTAAAAGTACTACTGATGCCTTATTTCTAGTGAGACAGTTGCAGGAGAAATACCTAGCTAAGGATAAACCTCTGTACCTGGCTTTCGTTGACATGGAGAAAGCCTTTGACAGGGTCCCCCGATCCCTTATCTGGTGGTCAATGAGGAAACTTGGGATAGAAGAATGGTTAGTGAGAGCTGTGCGAGCCATGTACAGAGATGCTGCCAGTAAGGTGAGGGTTGGAAATGAGTACAGCAATGAATTCCGGGTAGAGGTAGGGGTCCACCAAGGTTCCGTCCTCAGCCCCCTATTATTTACCATAGTCCTCCAGGCAATCACAGAGGAGTTCAAGACAGGTTGCCCCTGGGAGCTCCTCTATGCTGATGACCTTGCCCTAATTGCGGAGTCACTATCAGAACTAGAGGAGAAGTTTCAGGTGTGGAAGCAAGGTCTAGAATTGAAGGGCCTTAGAGTCAACCTAGCTAAAACCAAAATCCTAATAAGTAGGAAGGTAGATAAAACACAAACCCCTTCAGGTAGATGGCCCTGCTCAGTATGTAGAAAAGGAGTAGGTAGTAACTCTATAAGATGTACCCGGTGCAAGCTATGGACACATAAGAGGTGCAGCAACATCAAAGGCAGGTTAACTAGCAAGTTAGTTTTTGTTTGTGGCAGATGTTCAGGTGCAATAAAGACTGCAAACAAACAGGAAACAACTTCTATCTCATTCCAGGGTGAAAAACTAGAGGTAGTCGATAGCTTCCGCTATCTGGGCGACCAAGTTAGTAGTGGGGGTGGGTGCGCTGAAAGTGTAGCTGCTAGAATAAGAATAGCCTGGGCAAAGTTTAGAGAGCTCTTACCCCTGCTGGCGACAAAGGGACTCTCACTCAGAGTAAAAGGCAGACTGTATGACGCATGCGTACGAACAACCATGCTACATGGCAGTGAAACATGGGCTGTAACTGCTGAGGACATATGTAAGCTCGCAAGGAATGAAGCCAGTATGCTCCGTTGGATGTGTAATGTCAATGTGAATACCCGTCAGAGTGTAAGTATCTTGAGAGAAAAGCTGAACATTAGAAGCATCAGTTGTGGCGTGCAAGAGAGACGATTGCGCTGGTATGGACATGTGGTGAGAATGGAGGAGGATAGCTGCATGAAAAAGTGCCACACCCTAACAGTTGAGGGAACCCGTGGAAGAGGTAGGCCCAGGAAGACCTGGGCTGAGGTGGTGAGGCAAGACCTTCGTACATTGGGCCTCACCGAGGCGATGACTACGGACCGAGACCTTTGGAAATGGGCTGTGCGTGAGAAGACCCGGCAAGCCAAGTAAGATCGTTGCCAGTGCCCCTGGACTGGTTCTTGTGCGGGTGGCACATGAGATGCACCATTTTGAGCGTGGCCGTTGCCAGTACCGCCTGACTGGCTCCTGTAGGATTTTCGAGCGAGATCGTTGCCAGTGCCCCTGGACTGGCTTGTGCGGGTGGCACATAAAAGACACCATTTCGAGCGTGGCCGTTTTCGTGCGGGTGACACGTAAAAGCACCCACTACACTCTCTGAGTGGTTGGCGTTAGGAAGGGCATCCAGCTGTAGAAACTCTACCAAATCAGACTGGAGCCTGGTGTTGCCATCCGGTTTCACCAGTCCTCAGTCAAATCGTCCAACCCATGCTAGCATGGAAAGCGGACGTTAAACGATGATGATGATGATGATGTATGCATTAAGTCCTCTTATTATTCTCAATGAAACCATTTACAAATTATATAAACATAAACGAGATAAAACAAAATAACATGCCAGTGGCACGAACTTGGACAAGATGAATAAAGGTATATTAAATACTATATAAGATAGATTCTTGATTTATTGAAATTAACTTCCTTTTGAGACAGTTGCAACAAATTTTGAATGAGAAGGGGAAATAATCTCAAGGACCAGGAATTCTCGATGCTTAGTGGGTATTTGTTTAGTTTTCTCTCAATGGGAGGGGGGGATAATTTCAAAATATCAAGAATTTACCTTGTGTGATTTTAAATATTCCTTTATTCATCTTTGTCTTACAAATTAAACACACAAACACACACACACATGTATCATCATCATCATCATCATTATCATCATCATTCATTGTCATTTTAATGTCCACTATTCCATGCTTGCATCGGTCAGACATGTTCTCACAGAACATTGGAAATGACTGACACTGCTTGTAAAAAATCAACAATCATTTACAAGTATCAAGCAATGTCAAGACACACATATACATACATATTTCATATATATAAAAGAAGTCAAGGGACCCTGCTAAGTCCATTCCTGCTAAGCTGATTTAGCCTCTTTCATTCACACACACACACACACACACACACACACACGACAGGCTATCAAATCCACTCACAAGGCTTTGGTCAGTTATAGTAGAAGACACTTGCCCAAGGTACACAGAGTGGGACTGAACCTGGAACCATATAGTTCGGAAGAAATCTTCTTACACATAGCTACACACACACACATGAAGATGCATAGCCTAGGAGTTGTGATGTTGCCAAGTGGATGAAGCAGTATGTTATGTCATTTAGCAAGGCACACATCATTTCAGTTTACCTCAATCTACTCAGCTGTAAATTAAATTAGGTGCTGAGTTTCAGTTGGCACTGCTCTCTTTCCCTTCAGCTGTCACACCACGAGTGTTTCACTAGTTCAAAACTGGGTGGCTGAGAGAATGTTTTCGTTTGTTATGTAGGTGTATAAAACAAGCAAAAGTGTTATACAAACTGCTAGGTCATACTTGCTTGCAAGTGATGGCATGCTCATGTGTGTTGATTGTGGTGCAGCTCTTAACTCTTGAGTGAGGTGTTGTGGTACTGTCACAGCATACAGTATGTATTGGGCATTCCAAATATTTTCTTTTGAGAAAAATATAGTATAAATCATTACGTGTTAGAAATTTAAATATAAGAAGCCCTAACAATGCAAGAATTATTCTTTTATGAAATATATTAAATACATTTTAATCTATCGCTATTTTAAGCCAAAACCATTAGACATGATGAAACAGAATTAGCTTTATAATACCTCTGACAGATTCACTCTTTGGAGATTATCAGATTGCAGCATTTTGGGTGAAACAATATCTCAACCATATTTAGTGTTTCTAAAATAGTTCATCTGCAGTAATTAGTTGGAACAAATAAATTAACAACTATTCTTCTCCTTTCTGTTGTTAAAACTAACCTTTGTGTTTTTTATTTTTTAAAATTCTGGCATGATGTTATTGTGTTGGTACTATTTTGGTTTGAGGAAAAGTGTTATGAGTGTATTATATATTTGAAGTTTGAGTAACAGAAGCTACAACAAAGCAGGAATTTGGTTTTAAAAATAAATTAAATTGACCAACATTTTAGGCCAGAGTCATGAGGAAATTGAGATTGAGAAACAGCTGAAATAATGTTTGTAGCAGGATAATTTCTCTACAAACAATATATCTCAAGGTCATAGTGTTTTGAAGAAAAAAATAACCCTACCACACTTTGTATTGCCAGAATAATTCATTAGCCATAGTCTGTTTGTAAAAATAATTTAGCATCTATTCTAGTCATTTGTTCATTTAACATTCTTTTTACTATGTTAGCATAGACAGGGACTGTTTTATGCTTGGATGTCCTTCCAGTTACAAACCTAAGTCTGTTTTTCAAGTGAGGGATCTTTTAATTTACTTGTCTCCAAAAGCTCAGTAAAACTAGTCATAAAGTTAACAAGTAATGAAACCCTAAACCATGAAGTTGTAAAGCAAGATTCTTAACCTTGTATCTATGCCTTTTCTTTGGAGGCATGGCTTGGATAGTTTGCATTGGTCTGTGTAAGTCCTTATTTACAGTTACTGCCTTCCTGAATGAACACTTTCTTCCTCTCTGAGTAACCATGAAAGCAAAAACAAAACTATATTTTATAATTGCAGTTTGTAATAGCTTGTTGGCTTTTCCTTCATTAAGGATTTGCAAATGTAGCTTTTATTTTCCTAATGTTGAATATTAGGTAAAAACTATAAATTTTTATCGTTATTGTGGTTTAACCTCCAAGTCAAAGGTGACTGAGCAGACCTTTGATAAAAAATGTTACAACCATGATTATCTCATCCTTTGTATCACACATAACATATTTATGACTACATAATCTTGTTTTATCTATTTTCATGATTGTAGGATGTGACACGAGTGAGATTTGATTGCATGTTTTTAACAAATCAAATGACTGTATTGAGAATTCCCAGCTAGTTTGTTCATATAATGTTCTCTTTGGTACTTATGAGGTAGCTTTCAACAAGATTTTAGGAAGATCTGTTGACTTCCTTTGCAGTATCTAATTTTTTTTTTACACAACTTTATGATGTTTGAAGTTTCTTCATTTGGAAATAAAATATATATTTGGTTCACTCAGTTTGATGACTTCCCTTGAGATTAATGCTTGGTAGGGATTGAATTTTGGTTATGTCTTTAACATCTTGGTCTCTTGATGGCTTCCTGTGAGTCTACAAATAAACTGAACAAAACATTCAAGAAATTTATCACTTACAGAACCATGCATGAGTGGCAATATTTCTGGTACACTTAGGAAATCAAGTGTAATCGATCAGGTTCCTTAATAACAAGATATATTTATCTTGATATACAGAAAAAGAGTATTGGATGTAAGATGGCTTGATTTGTTAGGCAGGAAAAACAGTAAAATATAATGACTTTGGCAAAACATAACAGGTTACACAATCAAAATCAAAGGAAATAACAAGTTAATTGTTTTCAGGTCCTAACATGTTAAGATGGGGAAACTGAAGATGTTTAAAGCATAAAATAGGCTTGATTAAAATTACTGAGTTGACTGGATATTTGGCTACTATCAGTTCTGGTTTGAAGGTCTCTAGTTCAAACACACTGGGCACATTTCACTATTTATATTATATAAAATTTGGGGAGCAATAGCATTGTTGTTTATCAGTTCCTAATGAGCTGATCATAGATTCACTTGCCCAGTGGGATTTCCAATGTGAATGAATCTAAAAAACCACCTGGTTGAAAAGTGAACTTCTTAACCAGACACCTACGCATGAGTCAAGTATCAAATGTTGGTATTTTCTACTCTCAGTTTAACATACATCTACAGATGCAATATTTGGACACATTGTCCTAGTATTTTGGGTTTTACAACATACATATCACTGAGTATTTGGGGTTTTACAACATACATGCATCCAGGTAAGTCAACCTAGGTTGATCAAGTTTAGGCCTGTGTCCAAGTGGCATTCTCCTGAAACCACCAACCACCTCTTTTTAGTAAGAGCAACATAGATGCTTTCTCAGAAACCACTGCATTGTCTTTAATGGCTCTTTTTCTGCTCATTTCTCTAATGTCCAAGTTTCCATTGGCCTTACTCAGAGTAGGACCAGTGAATCCTTGACTGCCAGCTTCCACTGGCACTTTGTTCTCCAGCCATTCTTGCTGTCCACCACCAACTTCCTTTCCTTTTCTCTCTTCCTCCTCTCTTTCCAGGGTCCAGTTAACTCCAATAGAATTAGCTGCTTTATTTACAATCATTGGAATTCATCAATGGCTAATAGACACTTTTAATTTCAAAACAGAAAGATATTACTGTTGGGACTTTCATATCTCTCCAGAAAGTATCATTCAAGTAATTGGTTCCCAACCTAAGTTTTGCTGGAATTTTATTGGTTAAACTATCATGTTTACTAAAAACCATTCCAAATAAATTCTTCAATATTTCAGTTTGAGTCTTGCATTAATCAGATACTGAGTAGTTAACCTCATTCAAAATACTCTCAATATCTAAGTCATTGGAAGTAAAATCACCAAGGGGAAAATCAATCAGAGGTGTCATCTGCATGAAAAACTACATGTCAACATAGGTAATGCAGCGAACATCAAAGAGCTAATAAAAATAATCATGCAGTAAAGAAAAGACAGCATTAGCTGAATGACTAATACTATTTTAATCATTCTGGTTTATGTGAGACACCTGTGAGATGCCATTGATGGAGTCTAGTGATTATTAGTTTCCATCAATTAATCTTTTTCAAGTTGTCGCAACCAAAATATGTTTCACCAAGCCATGCCAGGAATATCTCCTGCTCCTATTGTCTTTGGTAGATAGGCCTTTCTTAGCACCATTAAAGGCCCCTGAGCAAAGCAATGCACAGGTTCTCCTATATGCACAATCATAGCATAGGCAGATTAACATTGGGCCCCTACACCTGTGGATTACTCCTAAGTGACTGCCCAGTGTGCTCATGCTTTAAGACAGCACTGATTTTAGGTCTTCAATTTCAAATGTGTTTTTGCCAGCAACATCAATATATGTCAGTGGTCATTGTTCTTTATTAGGGTTTGGAAGTCTCCTAAATATAACATACATATGGCAGTGATCAGCAAAGCCTACTTTGCATTCAGCAACGATAATAGAAATGGGTGGAATGTGTCTCCTATTTGGTCTTGTACTAATGCCATGTGATATTTTGAGCCCTCATGAGAAACCCAGTGTGCAGAGACTTCACCATATTTGCAAAGGAAGTGATAAAAAAAACTCACAGAGTGTACAATATTGTACATAAAAAAGTGTAGAAAATTAGCATATTTCGAAAAATAAATCACTGAGGGAATTGTAATTATAGAAATATAATAACTAGTTTCCAAAACTCATTAACTTTATATTTCATGTCTCCTTCACATTCCTATATGATAACGGAGTTGTTATTTGTAATTATATAGAAGAATTGTTTTAAATGACTATATCAACCATTCTTAAAAAAATAGGGCCTAAAACCTAAACGAAATAAAATATTGCAATATGTGAAATCCATTAGAGTTTTTATCAGACAACATGCATATTAAAAATTCAGCTTGTTGCCATGATTTATGGATAGATTAATTATTTGTAAGTATTAATATCAGAATCCACCAAAGGCTTCAAATTTAAAGTATTTATCCCAATGTCAAAATGATTTATTATTAGAATATAAAGAAGTTATTAATATAGAGCTGCAAGTGGTTGAGAACTTGAAAGGGTGAATTAATAGATAAATGCATTTCCCAATGAAATAGATATTTATAACTGCAGTTGATGGCATTGGTCCTAATGTAGTCTCTTGTAACCCACTGAAGATTTGGGGAATCAATTCAGAGGTGGTAGAGTATTGTTCTTGTTGTTTTCCACTCAAAGAATTTTTAAACCTAAAATTTTAAGCTAATGCAGCATATTGGTACATATTTACAGATAAGTAGAGTGTGCCAATTGGTGATAAATACTTTTGTCAGAGACATTATTTAGCATTAGAGATGTGGTACATATAACTATTTCTTCAGGAGTGTTGTTAACTAGTGATATGATATATATACCTATTCCATCAGCTGCTGAGTATTAGTTATTAATTAAAATTGTGTTCTTTTACACTTTGCATATTTATTTCTAGTCAGCTTCTAAATGTTTTATCCATTACATATGTTGCCACTTGAATAGCTATCATTCATACTGTTATTAGCAGTGATTGTCAAAGTTACTCTCAGTTGTAGTAGTCTTTCAGTTAACTCATTGGCAATGAAATTTACTAGTATATTTTTATGTATGAATAACTTTTGTGAAAGTCTCACATGAACCTTGAAAGTGTTAACTTCTCCAGAGCAAAACTTACAGGTAACATACATTTATATTGCAGTCATTTCATATATATATATATATATATATATATATATATATATATATATATACACATACATATATACATAAAGGTGTGGGAGGAGGGGAGAGGGTATACACCCACACACATATAGAGCCAACAGATAAATATGTAAGAAAGTTAATTCATTGAAAACGGGCAGCAACTGTTACAATAGTCACTTATATTACATAATACTCTTAACACACTGATAGGTGAAAGAATTAACTCCTTGATAATAGAATTTTGAATTAGAATAGTTACATGTAATATTAATAGTGAAGTCTAATTATATTCTGGTATGAATGATGAAAAATCTTTCAGTTTGAATTATAAGAACTTCCAGAGTAATGAAAGTAACAGAAAGTAAATTGATATTGTGTTTCTTCATCGCTGTTTTGTGAATTTATTGCTGTTTTCTGAATTTATTCAGAAGTAAAATTCGTTTACTTTTCGAAACTTCTTTCTGTCTCAAGATATAATCTCTAGGAGCTCATGCTTTTTAACATAAGGCTAGCATTTCTAAAGTACAAGACAGGATCTGAAGATATGTATAGATGAAACTAGACCTGAAAAAACCGCATGTCTTGGGAAGTGGTCCGGTTTATGTGAAACTTGTGTTATTCTGTTTGTATTCATATTGCAATGACACCTTACTTTCAAAGCATTTACCCCCATTATATGCTGGTTTGGCTATTTATAAAGGTACCCCAAAAAACTGCATATCTTGGTAACCATGGTCCGATTTATGCAAAACTTGTTTAATTCCATTAGTATGCACATGAGCATCCAATTCATGATGTCTCCTGCTTTTGTCTCTTTCCCTCTGTTTTGCCAGATGCTCATCTCTCCGAGCATCCAATTACTGGTCTCTTTCCCCCCATTCCACCAGACGCTCAGCCCTTGCTTTATCAGTCTCATTGATCCTTCTATTTGAATGACTGTCCCGATCTTGGGTAAATATTTTGTAAAGGACCCATTTGTACTTCAGTGTGAAATAATTTTTTGCACAAGTTTTTGCAAGTCCATTCAAATTATCTGACCTCCAAACCTGTCGCAAGCCACTTTCTTCCAGAAAAGAAAGGGGTGGAGGGGGAGGGACCTCAGAGTTTCCCAAGAAACTCTGAGTGTTCCACCAATGGAGTTTTGTTTCATGGTTTTTTTTTCTTTTCCTGGTTATTTTGTATGTTTTCAATGAATGTGATATCGAAATCACATGTAAACAGCTCCTTTCCCCAGAAAAGGAAAGATTTGGCTGCTATTTCTAGCACGCCCAGCTACCACGTAACAGTTTTTTCGGGTCCTTTATCACAAATAGCTGTTACGTGGTAGCAGAGCATGCAAGAAATAGGAGCCAAATCTTTCCTTTTCTGAGGAAAGGAGCCATTTACACGTGATTTTGATGTCACATTCGTTGTAAACAGGTCAAATAAACTGGAAAAGAAAAGAAAACTCCACGAAACAAAACTCCCTTAGTGGGAAACTTGGAGTGTCCCAGGAAACTCCGAGGTCCCCATTACCCCTCCACCCTTTTCTTTTCTGGAAAAAGTGACTTGCAGTGGGTTTGGAGGATACATTAATTGCACTCGAAAAAACCTGTGGAAAAAAATTATTTCACACCAAAGTATGAATGGGTTCTTTACAAAATATTTACCTTTCTAAAGTCATTTTCACTTAGAAATATTTTTTAAATATGCCAAAAAATTTTTGTAATGGTATTCACTTGAAAATAATTAAAATAAAAATTAAAATAGTCTGTTTAAAGAAAGCAAAAATATAAATATAAATACTTATTGTACAAACAACTTGTATTTTTGAAATCACATTCATCATCATCATCATCATCATCATCATTTAACGTCCACTTTCCATGCTGGCATGGATTGGACGGTTTGACTGAGGACTGGCAGGCCAGGAGGCTGCACCAGTCTCCAATCTGGTCTGGCAAGGTTTCTACAGCTGGACACCCTTCCTAACGCCAACCACTCTGAGCATGTAGTGGGTGCTTTTTATGTACCACCAGCACAGTGTCTAGTCAGACAGTGCTGGCATCAACCACACTCAAATGGTGCTTTTTATGTGCCACCAAAAAGTATTTCTAAATGATTAAAATATTGTGTTTAACAAAAGCAAAAATAGAAACATATACTGTAAAAACAACTCGTATTGTTTCGTTGGCAAGTTAAAGTCACTAAGACTTTTGCCCAGATCGTGAAGTTTGTCTTCAAAATACAGAAGACATTGATCATGATGTTTCTTATCGAAGGGTTTGAGTTTCTTCCCTTTCAGGGATATGTTATTTTCAGAGTACTTTCCCATTAGGCACTGTTTAGGGTATTTATGAATACTACCAAAACCACCCCATATCTCAGGAATCCTTGCTCCAATTTATGTGAAATTTGTTTTATTCTGTTTGTATTCACATTTCAGGGGTTATTTAATTCATATTATTTTCCCATTATGCGCCAGTTAGGCTGCATTAATGACAGACAAGCAATCAGAGTTTTAGTAGTATATAGATGAGTTACCTTTCCTTAAAATTTTTGTCCTATCTATTTTGAAAAGATGGTCATTAGCCATTCATTGGAATTGCTACTTACTGTTAAATCCTTAAGTGTGATGTAAACATGAAACCTAATATCATCTAGGAATACTGAGCCAGAGAGAAATGTGCTTCCTGTAAGCACCACAACACATTGACATTAATTTAGCAAAATTTGAATCAAAAATCTCTACTCTACAATATTTAAGTTACAATTATTGTGACTTTATATAAAAATGGTTCTGAACATTTGAATATTCACTTGACTGGCTTTAGCACTTTTGCTGTTTTTACATTTTGATGTTTTTGCAGTAGTAGAACAAGTGTATGCTGCAGAATCTGTCTCTACTTACTACCACCGTTTATGAGTAAAATATTTAAAGATGATGTAAAATCATTGTAGATCTTATTGGAACAACTGTTGGAAATCCACAAATATATCAATCTTTTGACAGATTTTGCTTTTTTATAGTTGACTCATTCTACTGCACTTAATCACTATTTAGTTTCAATTTCTAACAGAAGCCATTTTTCTTTGGTCAAAGTAGAAATTTCAGGGCTTCTTGCTTCTTTTCATTAAACATTTTGTTTATTTTGTAAGGCTTAAACCATTTTTTGTTTTCATTCATATTACTTCCAATCAATACATTAAACTACAAAAAAAACAAAAAAAACAATCTATGAAATTATTATAGAAAATAAAAGAAAAGAGAAAAAAAATGAATTATTGAAACCTTGCCTCAATGAAGTAGGTTTTGTGTTACCAACAGCAGCTAGTTACATCAGGAAGGAAAAATAGATGTAATCATTTGTTCTTGGCTATGCCATTGCCATCACTGCTGCTGCCGCTACCACCGCTGTCATCGTCACCATATTCCTTTTCTATTTTTTCTTAAAGCCCCTCTTTTATGATGATGTCAGTTGGGTGATTTAACAGAACTCCATAATGCTCCAGTGTCTACCTTGGTATGTTTTCTATGGCTGGATGCCCTTCCTAAAGCCAGACACCTTAAATCCCTTTATTAGATTTTTTAACTTTGTTTTCTCAATTTATGTATTAAAAATCTTTGAAAAATAGGTGTCTTAAAATGGTTTGTTTTGATTTGGAGACTATATCTAAAAAATATAAAATCATGAAAAATTAAATTAAAATATGAAAAATTTATAAAAAGCACATTTTTTGAGACATATTTTTAACAAACCCTTGTAGACTGTCAACTTTGAAATCTTGCTCTTCCACTTCATGCCATTGCTTGATAACACTTTATTATAATTTATTACAACTGCCATATTCTTAAAGAAATTCAGATGAAGAATCTTATGTAATCCTATTTTCATGCCTTTATGTTCAGTTTAGATATTGTCTAACTACTATCAAATGATTCCTTTCTTGACACCAGCTTAAACTGCTTTAATTGTACCAGTCTCATCCTTTCCATTCGCTTACACTTTAGTTATCCACTTTAGTCTATGACTGATATACATAACATTACAGTAACTGTATTTTCAGTAGCACACCTTTCATATGTGCTTGCTCTCAAGTTGTTCAAATTCATATTCATAAGGTTTTTATACAATAATATCAGCCCAAGTAATGACTTTCCTTTCAACATTTTATCAAAATTACTCTGACCTTAAATTCTGTTTAAGCACTTACTGGAATTCCAAACAACTCATATTTTATCTCAGTGATTCCCATTATACCAGCTTTTATCATTGAGAACTCCTATCTAGTTGGATCCAACCTCCAGATCAATTTGAGATCAGCTATGATAAATTATTGATTTTCTTTTTAAGCTGACAATTACTTATCTTCTAGAGGAGATACAATCAACTGTATTGACTACAACATTTAACTAGAGAATTATTTATCAACCCAAGAAGGACAAAATGTAACAGCTTAAGATGTTATAGGATTGGCCTATTCTCACTGGTTGGTGAGTAAGTAATAAACTAATATACCATTACAGTGAGAAAGGTATTGAATGACTTACACATAAGTTCAGTCATTGCTGCTGGTTGGGAAAAACACCTTTTGATAAAAACACAGTATTTATTTTATCAAATTATAAGGATATAAAAAAAAAAAAGAATTATACCACCATTTCTTTGGGTGAGTGGTTAATGATAGAAACAGCATTTAACAAGAATACATCTACTCACACAATATGCATACATATAGTTACATATATGCAAACACACGCACAAATATACACATTCATATTTATAAATGCATATACATGTGTGTGTGTGTGTGTGTGTGTTTGTGTGTACACATATATGCATGCACATGCATACACAAATACTCAAATTTCAGAACCACCAGAGCATCACAAACCTCAATAAAGATGTAAAAGAGTAGTAATTTTATAATAACATTTAAAAATTTCTGAAGAGCTGCTATTGTTTAGTATTTTTATTGCATTACAAAAATAAAGATTAATTAAAATAATATGTAAAAAAATAGTTAAATTATACCACAGCTGAATATTTTGAAGAAAAATACTGCATTGAAATTCATATATATTTAGTTGTTGAAGCAAATATATTTCCCATTTGAACTTTAATGATTAAATTAAGCTAATTCTATATCAATTTAGCCATAAAACCATTTCTGCAGATCTGACAATTATGGGTTCTTACTTGTAAGGTTTATAAGCGCTTGTCAGGAAATTTGTTGATGTCTAATTTGAAATGTGTCTTTTCTATTCTTGTAAAGGTTGTTCCAAGTGAATTCTCACATTGCCTGATCAAACTACTGTCCATAACATTGATTAGCATATAGTTTCTTAGAGTCACAATAAAAGATCGATTATTATGAATTGCTTGTTAATTACATCTAGAGAAATAAAAACTTATGCATAGAAACTTTCTCAAATTTTTCCACTTTTGCTTTTGATTTTCTTATATTTTCCTTTAGATTTGCTTCCTTTTATTCTCTTTTTATAATCCATTTAATCATTCATTCATCATTGTAGTCTTTTTCTTTTAGTTCTCTTTCTTTCATTCACTTCTTTTCTATGCTTTTTCGAAGTTACCAATGGACATCTCTCTTCCACACCTCCTAACATGTTCCAACTACAAGTGCCTCTGCCATTAAATTCACTAAACCAATGACTGCCAGTTATAGCAACAGTCCTTCCCTTACACATTTTCACTTGCTGAATTATAAATTTATTACTCTTTCATTTTCCCCCCACCCCACACTTTTCCTTCTTTCTTCTTTTTGTTTCTCACTTTCGTTCTCTTCCATCTTGATTTCTATTCTACATTTTTATCTAATCAGTTTAATTTTTTCCTTTTCACTATCTTACTCTCTTTATAACTTATTGCTCTTCTTCCTTTCCCTCTCTCCTTCTCTACCTCTTTTATTGTTCCTCTTCCTTTACTCTCTCTGTCTTTCCTTTTTATTCTCTTATTGTTCCTTTACTTTGCCCCTCCCTCATTTGCTCCATTCCCATTATTATTTCCCTTTCTTTTCCTTCTATCTTACTCCCTCTTGTTTTCTTTTTCACCTTCTCTTCACTTATTCTTTCTCTCTTAGTTTTCTCTTTCTTTTCCACCTCTCTCTCTTTCTCCCTTTTTCTCCATTTTATTTTGTTTACTTCTTCCTCTATTGTCTTTATCTCTCTCTTGCTCATTTTCGTATTTTTTTTTTCTGTCTTGTTTCCCCCTCACTTTTCATCTTCAATCACAAAATCTCCCAGCTCTTACACAACACTCTCAGTCCCCACAAAATATAATTAAACAAAAATAAAAATAGACTTGAAGTATCCACTAGTGTCTGGATAACTATAGCTGCACCATAGTTTTGAATAGTATGGCTGATAGAGGCCAAATTCCACAATGGGTCATTCTACAGATAACAAAATATCACTGAAGAAGAAGTGAGGCAGCAAGAAGCAAAAATTCTGTGGCTCTATTGTTCTGGTTTCAGTAGCTTTTCTTTAAAAGCTCTACTAAATGTCATACTGATGTAAAACTTGCTAATGAACTGTCTTTCTTTTTTTTTTTTTTGCTATGGCAAAAAGCAAAATTAAATATCACCCTCTATTTGCACCAACACATACACGCACACAAAACATAAATGCATACACATACGCACACGCACACACATCAAACATACATATATAGGCCCATGCAAACATACGTATATAGGCAACGAATTCATTCACACTTACAGTCTTTTATGCACATATATATCTATATATTCATGTATACATGGATCCATTGACAAAACTTCTACTCACTTTATTTCATTCCTTCTTCTTACACATTATATATACATACTTTTACATATGTATATGCGTATTCAGTTATACACTTACACAAATCCCCTTCACATACACAAATCCTCACATTTACATTTGATAACATAGTCTAGTACTCACCACACGCACGTATATATTTCAAATAAGTATATATACTATAATGACACCATGAACCATTATCAGAATCTATTATTGGCATGGAATGATTTCGACATTGCATGTTTTTAAATTGAACACAATCAGCTTGGACAATTTAAAAATTCCTCACACCTACAGAGATAAATCATTCTTAGAATGTTCATCATTTTTTACTTTTTAGCTTTTATAATTTTTGTTTCCTTCCATTTTATTTTTGAAGTAAATAGAACTTTCCAAAACTTTGATCATTTATTTTAATGACATTTACTGAAAGATTTTATTTTAATTTTGTGCATGTATGTATTGGCTTCATTAGGAATTTAAGTGTGTTAATTAAAATTATAATCACAATCAGTATCATCAGCTGCCTTACAGTGTTATCTAGCTTACCTTTTCATTACATATCAGATCTTTATAATGAATGTCTTATCTATTATTATATTGTATTATATACATTGTAATTGTTGAAAAAAATTATGTCACTGGTTCCAGGTTCCTAATGGAACCAGTTTACTGCATTGGTGACAGTCATAAGGACAGTTATAAGAACTAAGGGAGCATTCGTAATGTGGAATAGAAAAAGTATTGCAAGGGACTTCTTGCAAATGGAACTGGTTTTGGTTTCTCTTGCTGATGTTTCAACACATTGGTAATATAAATTGGTGAAATATATACATACACATATATATATGTACATATACACAAACACACACACATATGTACATATATGTATATATATGTACATATGTGTGTGTGTGTGTGTGTGTGTGTGTGTGTGTGTGTGTGTGTGTGTATATATATGTACATATATGTATATACACACATATACATACACACATTTATAAATGCATATATATACTCATGCATTTACACACATTTTGCTCTCAATGCTAGCATGGGTCAGAATGGGAAGTACTTAGGGTAAGAATTTTATGGCTAGATACCCTGTAACCAAAAATTACTGGATCTTCAAGTAAAGAACTTTTTATTTTACAGAAACTTTAAAATGCAGAGCTAGTAGGTGGTTTGTTGACAAGGAATATCAACAAACATAACCAGTTTCAGCCCAACAATAAACAGTAGCATTACAGTTTGCAGTTTCCCTACAAATGAGGATGTCACCATTTTTAGCTTAATGCAGATTCTAAACATTCATACATAACACACATACACATGTATGCATATGATGTGCTTCATTCAGTTTTCATCAGCCAAATTCCATCAGAAGGCAATGGTTGGCCCACAGCTTCAGTAAAAAATACATGCCCAAGCTATCATGCATTGAATTTGAAACTAAATCTAAATGACTGAGAAGTAAATTTCTTAACTACACAGTCATACCACTACTTATGCTTGTCTCTCATTTCCCATTGCTCCTGCAGCCCAATGCCACTGTGTCATCTTTCTCTCCTCTCCCCACCTTGCAAAATATATAGAGGAGGTGCATTGCCATCCTGCATCTCCTCTATATACTCATGTTCACCACTCACTGCAATTCCTCTTCGCCTCCCTTCTATTTTCTACTCTTCTTTTGAATGCTTTTGAAGTCCCTCATTCTGTCCAGTCCTCTGTACCACTTCATTTACATTCACCTCCCTGTATTTTGAGAATATGCCCTGACATCTTCACCCTCATCATCTCTCTCTCCCTCTCCCCCTTTCTCCCCCCCCCCCCCCCATTTCTCTCTCATCTGGCTGAATTAGCCATATATCTTCTGTAGAGAAAGACACCGCTTTCTTGTCCCTCTATCACACTCTAACCTCCCAATAGCTGGCATGAAGCCACCTCCCTCACTACTACTCCCCCTCTCAGTTGAGGGATTCTTGTCTTGCAAATTACTTGGTGGCCTTGTTAATGCCTGTGCTATGTAAAAAGCAGCCGGCACACTTTGTAAAGTGGCTGGTGTTAGGAAAGTTATCTAGCTATAGAACAGATGACTAGGGAGACAGTAGAACCTGATGCAGTTCTCATGCTTGGCAGCTCTTATCAAGCAGTCATAAACATGTATATGTGTGTATATGTATATGTGTGTATATGTATATGTGTGTGTGTGTGTGTGTATTGAGTAATCCAATAAATAATGCAGATTTTCAATTGCATGAACTAAAAGTTGGAGGGGGAAGGGCAGGATAAACTACCTGCATCAACTTGCTATACAAGCAGGTAGTAATTTTACCTTATTCTTAGTGCAAGCTTTCAAGAGTGCAGTTCAATTTTAACAATTATTTTTTCAAAGCTATAATGAAAGCAACAAAGGAGCATATTCAGCATATTTTGCTTTATGAGTTCAATAAAGGTAACAATACAATGGAAAGTGCAAGGAATATTAATGCAGTATATGGGGATTGGACAAGAAGCCAATGTCAAGAAGATGACCCCCATCCTGGAAGATCTGTAGAGCTCAAGGTGGACGTCCTGCAAACCCTGGTGGAACAAAATCCCATCATAACTGTTGAGGAACTAGCAGAGAAGCTTGGATTTGGTTATTCAGCCAGTCATTGACAATGTGTGCCATCGGGAAGGTGAGCAAATTGGGTCAATAGGTTCCTCATAAAATTTCTGAGTCTAATCGCATGCAGAGAGTGAATGTGTGTTCTTCTTTGTTGTCATGTCTCACGAATGAACCTTATTGGACCGAATAGAGACTGGTGACAAGAAATTGATTCTCTATAAAAATGTCAAGCACCGAAGACAGTGGGCAGGGAAAGGAGAAACACTGGCACCCCAGGCTAAAGAAGATTTTCACCCACATAAGGTGTTGTTATCTGTTTGGTGAGATATGAAAGATTTAGTCCACTTTAAATTTTAAACCCAAACCAAATAGTAACAAAAGAGATCTGCTGTGAGTAGCTTCAGCAGCTTAAGTCAGCACTAGAAGAAAATGACCATCTGTGGTTTCAAGACAAAAGGTGTTCTTCCATCAGGACAATGCTCAGCCACATACAGTGAAGATGACACTCCAAATGCTAGAGCCATCTGAATGGGAAATGATGCCCTGCCCACCATATTTGCTGGACATTGCCCCATCTGACTATCCTTTATTTTGCAGTCTTCAAAATCATTTGGATGGAAAAAATATGAATTCTGTAGACGAGGTCAGAACAGTACTGGAGGAATATTTTTTTGTCATGAACAAGTGAATTTTGGGCCTTGCAAGTCTACCAGGTAGATGGAAGAGCATTGTAGAGAATGAAAAAGAATATATTTTAGATTTAAAAAAAAATTTCGTTTATCATAATTTTGAAAAATAAAAGAATTATAAAAATACCACATTATTTATGGGATGACCCAATATATTAAAGATTTGTAGGTATGTGATACTTCACTATGTAAACACAATATACTATAAGGTATACTAAATATTTTCATAAGTCAGTACCACGTTCTATTGCATCAGCAGTGCTCTTACGTTATTTTGTTAATGTTATTTCTACAGATATTCCATAGGACTTATAGCCAGCATTGAATTTTGCTACGTTTCGTATTGAGACGTCGAATGTAAACAGACAATGTGATTGTAAACAAAAGTGGGTAATGAGTGTATATGCCATATTTGGGGGTTTGTTGCCCCTTCTTCGGCATTCATTTAACCCACTATTGCCTCTGAACACATTGCTTACACAGCCACCGCATACAGTGGCGGCTATACAAGCAATGTGTTCAGAGGCAATAGTGGGTTAGATGAATGCTGAAGAAGAGGAGGCAACAAACCCCCAAATATGGCATATATACTAATTACCCACTTTTGTCTTCTATCACATTGTCTCTTTACATCTGACGTCTCAATATGAAATGTTGTAACAAACCTTCTGGGTTCTTTTACGGGGCTTAGAAAAACTGAAGGACTACTGCAATAAGTGTGTGAATCTGAGAGGGGAATATGTTGAATGAATTCAATCCTTCTGTATTTTCTTTTACCTAAAGCCAGGAACTTTTCAGCATCCCCTCATGTATGCGTGTGTGCGATATATATAGATATATATATATATGTTAACAATGAGTTTGTGCACAATATCTGTTCACTAAATTTCACAAGAAATTGGGTCAACCTGAGGCTATAGTAGAAGACACTTCTACGAAGTACAAATTTCTTAACCATACAATCATGCCTGTACTTATACACCCATATGATAATAATTGTGTCCCAAAATCATATTTTAACTGTCCATTGTGTGTATCTTGTAGTGTGAGAGCTGAAAATGTGATAGTCTTGGATTGTATTCATTCTGTTTCTTGGTTAATACATTATCATTCTCTTTGTGTTCTCTGAAGATGAAGAAATGTGTTCCACTGAATATTATTCTTGTCACTTTTCTACTACCTATACATTTGTTTCCTGTAAAAAAAAAAAAAAATGAACAAAAGGAATCAAAGTAGTTGTAAGATGAGTGTCACTGACATACAAGCAATATTCTCCAAGAAAGTACCTGACCATAGGGAAATATTACCTTGCTTGGAAACAAGGTAAGGGTTGGAAACAGGAAATGCATCTTGCCACAAAAAAATCTGCCTCAATAAACTCCATGTGGCCCATACAAACATGGAAAAAGTGGATACTAAAAGGATGAAGTTGATGATGATGATGATGATGATAGTAGTAGTGTTAGCAATAGCAGCAGCAATAGAAATATCTATATTCTATTACCAGTAAATCAACTAAAATTACTAAAACAACTAGATTATTACTATAGTTTTATGGTATATTTTTAATGAAACACAATATTCACTCCTAGATGGAACTGCATCAGGGAACAGATGAATAACACAACTTCTCATTCCCTTGGTTTTAAAACTTTTGCCTTCAAGTCTATGCAACAAACAACTAAAATTATATTATTTTTTAATACAGTTATGCCAGTCCACTTCATTGTAATTGCTAATTCTTATGGAAAACCATAAACGTCACCTTGTCATTAAAATACAAGGTATTTGCATATAATTAAAATATTATTATTGTTATTGATTTCTGTGCGGAATGAAAGGCAATGATAACACTAGTAGGACTTGAATTCAGATTGTAAGACATAAATATCCTGGCACTCTGTGCAACACCACTGTCTTATATCATTATTGACATATGTGGTAGATTGGTTAACTTGTCAGAAATGCCTTGTGGTATACAGCTAGGTCCCTTTAAATTCTGAGTTCAGACATTACTTAGATCAATTTGCATTTCATCCTTTCTTTTCTTTGTGAATAAAGTAAAGTAATATTCAAGTACTTACATTGATTTAATAAACTGTGCCTTCCATCAAAGTGTATGACTTGGTGCTCATGCCAGAAATCAATATTATTATCATGGTGGCAAGCTGGCCATGTTGTTAACAAGCCAAGCAAGATGCTTAGTGGTATTTTGTCCATCTTTAACATTCTAAGTTCAAATTCCACTGAGGTCAACCTTGCCTTTCATCCTTTCAAGGTCAATAGAATAAGTACCAGCTGAGTCCTGGGGTCAATGCATTCAACTATACCCTCCCTAAAGTTTCAGGTTTTGTGCCTTCGGTGGGTTGCACTTCTCAATCATTTTCAGTTCTTTATCATCCATTTGTAGAAAGGATTGTTGTTGTTGTTGTTATTATTATTATTTTTATGGGGGTTGCACTTTTCAATCTTTTTTAGTTCTTTATCATCCATTTATACATTCCAAGGTATGGTAATATCTATGATCTTGATTTCCTTCATCATTTTATCAGTTACTACAATGTCTGGTCTCTGAACATCAATCACTGGATTACAAATAAATTGTAAAATCCCACAAGGTCTTGTACTCACTATTCTTGGTAACACATTCTGATCATTTCAAGACTGTACTTCTCACACAGTCTCCAGTGAACATACTGTTATGTCCTGCATTATGACGATGTATTTTGTCATCTCTGTGGGGACAAAAAACATAAAACGAATGAATGAGAGATGGATAATAATTACATGAGGATGTAATGGCTGCTTGAACCCCACTCTCAAGCAGTACCATTTAACTATTTTAATACAAAGTTTTTATATAATTTTTCCTTCTTTCTTTTTTCCCTTTTCTTCCTTTAGTATCGTATGTGTAGTCTTTAAAAAATTTTGAAATCTTACTCATGCTTTACCATTTTATATATGGCAACAAGTCGTCATAATCTATAACTGGCGGTTGGTCATCAAACTCTACCCTCATCCCCATTGGGTCTATTTTATTTCCAAACCATTTCTTCATTTTCTCTTATCTCTCTTTGTCTATTACTATGGCTTTTGTACTTTTTGGGTAATGTTCCATTGGTAATTTAACTCTTACCACCGATTTAAATATGGTGACTTTCCTTTCTCTGTCTGTGTTTTTTGTATATGTTACCATATGCCATTTGTTTTTTCTGGGTCTTTTGACTGTTCATTCCTCTGGTGGAATTTGGTTGTCTGTGATGGTTTCCTTTCCTTTTTCCTTCATTGTTGATGCTGTTGGAGGTTCATGTAGTGAAAAATGTGTACATTCTATTTCACTCTCCTGCTTTTTCTTTATTGGACTCTTCAGAGGTGAGTTCACTTGTCCTTTCCTTTTTCTTTTGGTTACCTCTATAAATGGTTCTTCCACTTCTTTTGTGCCTTTTTCATTTTCTAGGTCTGCCACTTTGGCATTCTGCACCTGTTGGCTTTCCTCAATTTGTTTTCTCTCTGGGGACACTTTATTCTAATATGTCCTTTTGCGCTGCATTGATAGCAAGTTGATGGCCTTCCTTCTACCACCACTCTCAATCTTTTGTCCTCCAGTAGTATTACTTCTTCAGTAATTTCATTTAAATCTTGTTGTCCGACCTGGATGACCATTGGCGTCTTCCTCAGTTTTCTGCATTACGGCTGCCACCAGCCACGCTCCTTTGATTTCTGGTAGTATTCTGCCTATTCTCACTCTGGCGACCCTTTTGCCACAGAAGGTAGGTAAGAGTACCCATTTTTTCTGTCTTCAGCGTCACAGTGGAGTGATTTATTGCCTCCTGTTCATTGGCAAATCTCACCTCCACTGTGCCATATTTTCTGTATAATTAATCAAACTCGACCCTGAAGAGATACAATATCCCATTTTTATCACAGGCAAGAGTGAGACAGGATACTGCATCGAAATGCACATAGGTCATTAAACAAGTTTTTACGATGGATCACGTTATAGCTCTTATTTAAATTGATATGCACACAAAATTGTATGATAAACAACCTTTCATATGAGAATTTTGCTACGTTAATAACAGGTACAATATTTTTACCAAATATTTGGTAGAGATCTAAATATACAAATATATATATATATATATATATTTATATATATATATATATTATTTATATATATATGTATATATGTATATATATATATATTATTTATATATATATATGATTTATATATATATATATATGTATATATATACATATATTATTTATATATATATATATATATATATATATATATATATATGATTTATATATATTCCCAGAATACCGAATGATACCTTCTAGTGATCATATTGAGAAATGTGCAAAACAAATGCTACCACAATTTATAATCTTTCCTTTCTATCAATGTGCCATTAAAACACCAACACAGATTAGATTAAATAAGGAAACCTTTTTCATTCAAAAATACAAACCCAAACTTAACCATTGCTAACACATCTAAATAAGGAAATTCATCACCCCACTGAGAAAAAAGGAAAAAAAATATAGAACAAAACCATGGTAAATTAATCAAATTCTACCACCTCCTAGATTTCGATTATCTCCCCTATACCGGAAGAAATCCCTAATTACCTCCCCCTATCTAGAACTCTTCTTTTTCAGACTGGAGCGAACACGTTACAATGAAGTAGAGAAATTTGAAAAGACAACACGAAACCGGTTATTTCTCAAAATACAATGTTTATATACCAAAACGATTTTATAACATTTTTCTGACATAATTTAAATATATACTTTAACCATGTAACACAAGCCTTCTGTAGTTTTTTCACTCTTATTATCTTTTATATATATATATATATATATATATATATATATATATATATATTATGTATATATATATATATATTATGTATATATATATATATATATAACGTGAAGTATATTTGCCACTTAAATGCGGCTAAACCCTAAGGGTGAATGTTACTGTTGCTTTTAGCCCCAGGAGAACATCTCCAGCTGGCTATTGACACACATCTGTGCCCTGTCGGTATTTGCAAAGGGATGTCATCCTTCCCATCATTGATCTGACATGATACACACGGACTCAAGTTTCTGGGTATTTACCCTTCATCATCGTACGGCAATCACCGATCTCCTGCAGGAGTGGCTATGTGGTAAGTAGCTTGGTTACCAACCACACGGTTCCGGGTTCAGACCCCTTGCGTGGCACCTTGGGAAAGTATATTCTATTATAGCCTTGGGCCGACCAAAGCCCTGTGAGTAGATTTGGTAGGCAGAAACAGAAAGAAGCCCGTCGTATATATATATGTTTGTGTGTCTGTGCTTGTCCCTCTAACATCGTTTGATAACCGATGCTGGTGTGTTCACGTCCCCGTAACTTAGCGGTTCAGCATTTTGAGACTGATAGAATAAGTCCTGGGGTCGATTTGCTCGACTACAGGCGGTGCTCCAGCATGGCCGCAGTCAAATGATTGAAAGAAGTAAAAGATAAAAGAATAAAAGAAATATATTATTTATATATATTATTTATATACAGATATTATTTATGTATATATTATTTATATGTATATATATATATATATATATATATATATATATATATATATATATATATTTATATGTATATATATACATATATATTATTTATATGTATGTATATATATATATATATATATATATATATATATATATATATATATATATATATATATATATATATATGATAGACAGCACGAGAGGCATTGATTATTGGGATAGACAGTATACTAAAAAACTCAATCTCTACTATCTCTAACACGATTTTTTCCCTCCATCTTCCTTTCCTCTTAGACTTTCCGCCGTCTCCTGTTTCCGATGAAGAGTTTTGCTCAAAACGTAAAAACTACCTTTCTTTCCTTCCCTAAGCATCTGCTAATACTTTGCATGTACCACGTCCTCGCATTGTTGTTTTTTTTTTGTTGTGTTTGTTCTCTGCTTTTTGGGAGATTTACATACATGTATATATATATATCGATACATACATATATATTTAAGAGATTGAGTTTTTTTTGTTGACCCCCAATAATCAATGCCTCTCATGCCGTCTATCCATCTTGTTATTGACCTCTGGAGTACTTCTACTTTCATAATGAGTTGCTTCATATGGGAGGACCACAGTGGGCAACAGTATTCAAGGTTGGATTGGGCAAAAGTATATATAATACATACATAAATATATACATACATATATATATGCATACATAAATATATACATACATATATATATATACATACATGTATATACATACATATATATATATATATATATATATACACATATATATTTCTATAGGCGCAGGAGTAGCTGTGTGGTAAGTAGCTTGCTTACCAACCACATGGTTCCAGGTTCAGTCCCACTGTGTGGCACCTTGGGCAAGTGTCTTCTACTATAGCCTCGGGCCAACCAAAGACTTGTGAGTGGATTTGGTAGATGGAAACTGAAAGAAGCCCATCGTATATATGTATATATATATGTGCGTGTGTGTTTGTGTGTCTGTTTTTGTCCTCCTAGCATTGCTTGACAACCGATGCTGGTGTGGTTATGTCCCCGTCACTTAGCGGTTCGGCAAAAAGAGACCGATAGAATAAGTACTAGGCTTACAAAGTCCCGGGGTCGATTTGCTCGACTAAAGGCGGTCCTCCAGCATGACCGCAGTCAAATGACTGAAACAAGTAAAAGAGTATATATATATACATATGTATATATGTATGTATACACATACATACATACATATATATATATACGTACGTCGTTGGCACTCCGTCGCTTACGACGTCGAGGGTTCCAGTTGATCCGATCAACGGAACAGCCTGCTCGTGAAATTAATGTGCAAGTGGCTGAGCACTCAACAGACACATGTACCCTTAACGTAGTTCCCGAGGATATTCAGCGTGACACAGTGTGACAAGGCTGACCCTTTGAATTACAGGCACAACAGGTACAAGAAATAAGAGTGAGAGAAAGTTGTGGTGAAAGAGTACAGCAGGGTTCGCCCCCATCCGCTGCCAGAGCCTCGTGGAGCTTTAGGTGTTTTCGCTCAATAAACACTCACAACGCTCGGTCTGGGAATTGAAACCGCGAGTCCGCTGCACTAACCACTGGGCCTTTGCGCCTCATACCCCCATTCACACATATCTCCCATACACCTAACACATACACCTCCCACACACCTTACATATATACCGCCCACACACATGACAAACATACATGCTCGCCCTCACACACATATAGACGAACGCACATATATACACATACACACACGCACAGTAGTAGAGACACACACCTTACACAGCCCTACACACACACACACACACCCATATATACGCGCACGCCTACATACACGTACATACACAGCTGCATACATATGCACACACACACACAGGAGTGCACACACAAAATAACACACATACCTGGCACACATCCTTACGCTCTCACACACATACGCACGCACACACATAAACACACACATACACATACACACACGCACCTCTCACAAACACACACATACACGTTCACACATACACATAGACACACATGCACACACGCCCACACACCTCTCACATACACAATACTCACTCACATACACAACACACACTCACATAAACACGCATACAACTACACACACACAAGGGGCATAAATGACACACGCACTTGCACGCACGTACGTAAGCAAACACATGCACACACACACACACAGGAACGCACATATACACAACATACACACACACACACGCACGCACGAAAACATACACAATATACACATACACGCACGGACACACACAAAAAAAATATACACACACGCGCACGGACACACACATAAACACACACGCGCACGGACACACACATAAACACACACGCGCACGTACCTAACACTCACAATCCCACACACGCACATCCACACATACACACACACACACGCACACACCCACATACACATACACACGCACACACAACTCTCACCAACACAACACACTCACACAGACACGCATACAATCACACACACATGGGCATAAACAACACACGCACATACAGAAGCAAACGCACGCACACACACGTACACAGCAACGCACATATACACAACATACACATACGCACAAACACACACAAAAACATACACATACACACACGCGCACATACAAAATACACACACACACATGCACGCGTACCCAACACCTACAACCCCACACATACACACTAACAGATAAACCACCAAACCACGCACACACACACACACACACATACGCACACACACAGTTGCAGACTCTCGCGCACGCACAGATATTCACCTCCCTTTTTCACTCTCCTGTCTTAGAAAGAACTTTTCCTCCACCACCTCCTCTTCCGGTCCTTCCACAATGTAACCTCGTGGGCATCGGTGCCAATTTTCTCTTCCTCCGTTTTTCCATTCTTTGAACTTTCCGTCTTTCCGACGAAGGGCCCCGCCCGAAACGTCATACTCTCTCTCTTTCCTTTCCCGAGCGTCCAATAACACTATCCGTATCACGTCCTCACTTTGTTGCTTTTTTGTTATTGTTTTTTTGTGTTTTTTTGAACGTACATATACACATATATATACACACACACATATATATATATATATATATATATATATATATATATATATATATATATATAGGAGGGAGAATGTACGAAAAAAAACAACAACAGACGAATATATATATATACATGTATGTATGTTTAAGAAACTCATTCCTCCTTGTATTAATAATTCGTTAATGTGTAGTGTTTTAATTCCAATGTGTAGGGTATCAGTATTTTTCTGCCAACTTCTCTATCTCAAACAGTTATTATCCGTGCATAAATATACATTGTAAAAATATTCTGACTTTCATCTGAGATTAATTTATGGTCACTAATGACAATGCCATTATGATTTAGCTTGCTTTTACTGTTCGTTTTGATCAACTTACATAGTCTGATAGCCATTTTAACTACAAAGATATTTGGTAGGGCGGAGGTACTTAAAGTTAACATTTTGTAATTGTTTTTTATTGCTGAAACATTTTGTAATGTTTTTGTTTTTATTATGTATATTAATTTTATTATATATCTCATTTATCTTTAGTAAAAATAGATGTCTATATGTTTGTTTTCCTAATAATTTTCTTATTTTCATTAGAAGTGGCAGGAGGAAAAAGTTTGCCAAAATCACAAAACACCTCGTTCCCTGTTAGACAATTATCTATTCTGTTTTCCATTACACAAGATGCTAAAATAATATCAGTATAATAATAATAATAATGATAATGATGATGATAGTAATAATAATAATAATGATAATATAGCAATGGCGATGCTTTTGATGATAAAAAAGACGTAATGTAATCAGTGAGTAGCAAATTTATATGAGGAAATTACCTTCTTTGTTAGTAGAGTTATCATTGAAAAGCCATTGCACTCTATTTGTTCAGTAATCTGTTTATTGCACAATAATAACTGAATCAGACTGTCCTACTCTTCTCAGACACCTTATCTCTTATGTTCTTTCTGCAAACAACAACAAAGAAACCCAGAGAAATTGTATAAATATAAACATATCACATAAGTATAACCATATATTTATATACATAACGACATTATGTGCATACAAACAAACAATTACAGCTGGTCATAACAAATGGGTATTAGACTAATGCTTGAAGAAGTGATGGTATGTATCCTGATACTGGTGTCCATCACCATGACAATTGACTGTCACAAGCTTCAGTAATCTTTGCATCAGTTTAGCTAACTGTAAAATATATGTTGCAAGAAAATTCAGTTTATTGCTCTGTGGAGTAGAATTGGTTAAATTGCAACTCTGAGGACAGATCCACTACCAAGGATATGAAACAATAACAGGTTCTTCAAATATTCAGATAAAAGTTGAGATTCATTTATCATTTTAGGAAAAAATTCTTGGCTCCAACATTTTTGTTTGCTTACATGTTACAATAAAATAGTATAGGACCAGCAGCATACAGTATTAATGTGAAACCAACTACAAGAAATTCTATATTCATACGCACACATGCTTACTAGTGTAACTGTTACATGAGATTTATGACAGTTTTATTAATTATAGAGAATGACATACCTGTTCAAAGCAAAAGACAAGACTCTTGATTAATTTATTACCTAAAGACTTCATTCTTTGTATTTAGTAAAGTAATACACTTTGATCTTATCCAAAAGACAGAGCTTGCTAAGTGATGAATGTACTAGAGTATGCAGCCTACAAAAACAGTTGTTTACAATCATATATAAGTATATTGGCACATGAACCATTAAAAATGGTACAATATTTTAGACGTTTTTAACTGGCTCCCTGAATGATTTATTGATATGAATATTTAATTAAAAATAATTGTACTATATTTACAGAATATTATATTATTATTTACAAAACATTGAAAGTTCACATGTAATAATCATTTTTCCAGAAGTCCTGTTGTACAATATTTATTGTATGTTCCATAAAGATTTTCTGGCTTTCCATCGTTATTTTGCCTACATTAACATTTGATTTATTTCCTGCTTAAAGTAAAATAATACTAACCTCTTATATTTGTCCATAAATAATTGTAATAGTGAAGGCATTTCAATAAAGAACAAAGTAAGAATTTTTAACACTAACATAAAAGCGGTGTTATTGTATGGGGCTGAGACATCGCGAACAACAGTTAAGTCAAATAAGCAAATACAATCATTCATCAACAGGTGCTTGCGTAGTATACTTAAAATCAGATGGCCCGAACACATAAGCAATATGGAGCTATGGCAAAGAACAAATCAAGTTTCGATTAGAGAGCAAGTATTTAAGAAAAAGTAGAAGTGGATTGGTAGCACAATTAGAAAGGACACACTAAATGCAGCGAAAAGTGCTTTACAGTGGAATCTGGATGGATATAGAAAGAGTGGTAGGCCTAAGAACTCGTGGCGTAGATCAACACAAAGGAACTAGAGAAAGGGGGACATTCATGGCAGAGTATAAGTACAGAAGCGAAAAATTATGCAACATGGAATTCAATTATAAGTGGCCTATACTCCGCGTTGGAGGGTTAAAGGCAAGAAAGAAGTGAAGGCACATGGCTTTGTGTTAGGGATTTTGAGATCTTAAGAACATAACTTCATTTCTTCAACTGGGCAGCATATTGTATCCTTGAGCAAGATGTTTCAGTTCATGTTGATTTAGTTTACTCAACTAAAAAATGAGTGTCAGCCAGCTGCTAGTGCACCTCTTTCTCCCTCCCTTTATCACATCCTCCATTTTCTACTGGACTGAGAAAGGGAGGCCCGAGATGGTGCTTGTCTGCTTCTGATTGTATAGGCAGCTTAAAATAACTAGTAAAAGTGTGGTACAAACTACCAAGTCACACTCCATCAAGTGAGTGATAGTTAAACACTTGATTATATATATATATATATATATATATATATATATATATATATATATATATATATATATATATATATATATATATATGAGAGAGAGAGAGAGAAATAGAAAGAGAGAGCCGTTATAATATAATTCCTGAGTCTCAAAATATGTATTTCAGAGTTTCACTCAACAAACTTAACTATGGAACAAAACAGAAGATATAATCAAAATTTTTAGAATAATTGGACCAAGCTACAAAGATTTGTAAATTTATATTTTAAATAAAAAATATACAAAACAATTATAAAACAGGAAAATTCCACAGGTCCCGTTAGTATGTAATAATCAGTTATTTATTCTGAAGGTCTTTCAATTTCATCTAAAAATATCTTTGCTGTTACAACCCTTAAAAACATTCCATAATGTTTATGAATTTGTAAATTTCCAAATGGCTATATTTTTGTTCTTGCAATGAAATAAATTTCTAGTACAAACTGTCAAAGAAAATCTTTATATATATATATTCCTGCTCCAATACGTTTCTCTATTTATTTTGCTGTATTACTTTGGTATGCTTTCAAGGATTGCAACAGGGGGATCAGAATCAGATTTTGGACATCTGGTTGTATTTTTAATTTGACCCAGTTTAAATGCAAAGACTTTGAAAATACTTGTTAGAGAATTACTTTATGCTGATGATGCTGATTTGTTGGCACAGAAGGAGGGGGATATGCAACATTTAATGTTGCATGTCCCCCTGCATGTACACATGCAATGAAAAAAGATTTTCCACTGCATGTGTGCATTTCGGACTCACAATTAGTCTTGGGAAAACCAAATGTTTACTCCCATGCCAGGACAAACATATTCTGAACCAAACATTTTTGTGAATGGAACAAGGTTAGAAGTCGTTGACACCTTTGTTTACTTAGGAAGCACACTGTCAAGAGATGGTAGTTTTGATGCAGAGGTATACTATCGAATAGGGAAGGGAAGTGTTGCATTTGGAAAGCTCGAAAAACGAGTATGTACGGATAGAGGTATTTCCCTGCAGAGAAATATCAGTGTCTATAAAGCGTGTGTATTGCCTGCACTTCTTTATTCAAGTGAGACATGGACCACTTACAAGTGTCACATAAAAATGCAGGAGAGATTTCATCAAAAGTGCCTCAGACATATCTTAGGAGTCAAGTAGGAATGTTTCATACCAGATACAAAGGTTTTGTGCATGGCACGTTGCAGCTCAGTTGAACAACATGTTATCTTGGCTCAAATGAGATTTACTGAACACGTTATGTGAATGAAAGACGAGTGTTTGCCAAAGCGTCTTTTTTATGATAAGCAACCACGAAATAAGCCGAGAAAAAGGTATAAAGACTGTGTAAAGGAAAACCTTAAGAAACAAGATATGAACAAAAGTGATTGGGAAAATGCTGCTCTAGATCGGAACAAGTGGAGAGGTGCTGTTAAGACTGGTTGTAATGACTGGGAGGAAAAGATGATTCAGCACTCTGAACTTAAAAGGGCCTGTTGCAAAGGAACAATTGGAAGTGTAATGGACAGTGAATATTAGATATGTATTATATGTGACTGTGTTCTGTTGGCAAAAGCAAGGTACGTGAATCATATGCAGTCACATGAAAATCGTAATGCCCAGATCTCGGACATCAACCACCTCTTATGACTTGTGTCATATGCCAAAAACTTTGTAAGACAATATCTGGACTTAAAAGACATATGCTAGTTCACAAAAGCATTCCTTCAGAATCAGATTCCAAAAGGCAAAGATATAGAAGAAACTTGAATAATATCTGTCACTTGTGTTTTAAATCCTGTCAGTCATCAGCTGGTCTTAAAAGTCATCTAAGGGCTCATCAAAAGAGTGACTGTACAGTGTGATGGGGTGTGGTGTGTGTGTTGATGGGATGGCTATTACCTCCCAAGATGAAGCAATCATCATATATATATATATATATCAACTTATCTATGCCACTAAATGATATAGTCGAAATATGTTGTTGTTGTTGCTGTTGGCACTCCGTCGCTTACGACGTCGAGGGTTCCAGTTGATCCGATCAACGGAACAGCCTGCTCGTGAAATTAACGCGCAAGTGGCTGAGCACTCCACAGACACATGTACCCTTAACGTAGTTCTCGGGGATATTCAGCGTGACACAGTGTGACAAGGCTGACCCTTTGAATTACAGGCACAACAGAAACAGGAAGTAAGAGTGAGAGAAAGTTGTGGTGAGTACAGCAGAGTTCGCCACCATCCCCTGTCGGAGCCTCATGGAGCTTTAGGTGTTTCCGCTCAATAAACACTCACAATGCCCGGTCTGGGAATTGAAACCGCGAATCCGCTGCCCTCACCACTGGGCCATTGCACCTCCACCATAGTCGAAATAATGACGAATAAATAAAGTATCTGGCTGATAGAGGGGTTGTGGTACTAATTGAACTGAAGCATTTAATTTTATTGTTTCCTGGTCTGTTTAAAACACTAAGATTTTCAGGCTAAAATATAATTTTGTATATCAACAGAGGACAAATCTATCACACATTTCACAGAGAAAATTTTACAAGTTCCACTTTGGATACGAAAACACAGAGGATTTGTCTCTGCATATAGCTGAGGTATAAAGGTTATATTAATCAGTAAAATGTAAGATCGAAAAGCTGATAAAACTAAACTAAGTAGTTGTGGAAAAAATCTGTAATTCTTTTGCATCACTGAACCAACTTCATTCTGTTTGTAGTAATTAATTTCATTTACGCAGTTGAGGCGGTGGAGCTGTTTAAAACAGTACAAAACCATACACAATTCTTTATTCTATCGATCGACACCTTACTATAACGAATTCAAATTCCTGTCAGTGTCGATATAGTTGATTGAATCAATTCCAAAGACTGTCTATTTCCGCGACAGAAACATTGACCTTCACTTAATCAAAAGAAATTTCGTGATCGTGGTTTCCATTTCTATAAGCTCATTTCTGGCTGTTAGATGAAATCAAGGTGAAGTTTCGGTTGATGATCTCCCTTAACAAGGAGAAAGTGTGATAAATTAATCTAAAGAAACGGTGAATAAAGAAACACAATGAACAAAATGACATGAAACGAAAATTCACACACCTACGAATTTCTGAGACAAAAAGAAATTAAAGAAAGACATTGATTTCATACATAAGAGTGTCCGCAATTTCTTCAGAGAAGTCTAGATACAAATATAATAAAAGATATTTGACTTTTCTGAAACGACTTACTTTCAGATCATTGGAAGTTAATTTCGCGCCCCCAAACATATGACAGGTGAAAGACACTTGGAGCAGTGAAGCGCTAGATTATGTAGTTTTCCTAATTCATCGCTTCCAGATGTCTTCATACAGAATCAGTGCATGGCCTTACATGAACACTGTAGAGAAATACTTTTTCTGGCAAACCAAGTCTCTTAATAGGTTTTATTTTTAGATACATTCGATATAACTGTTTCATTTCAGTTCCTGTGTACCCATATGGTGTTGGAAATGCATAAAAATCACAGCTATTGTCCCTTCCGATGATAGATGTATCGGATTTAAACATTGTAGCAATTAACTATGGGTTATCCTTAAGAGAAATGTTGATTCTTTTGCCTAAGCATGAAGGTTCTTTTTTCAGTAACATGATACTGAAGTTCATTTTTTCTTGTTAAAAGATTTTTCTTGAGTAATGGATTAAATGAGAAAATTGAGGTACAGTTATTATCTACCAGAACATTCATGCAGCTTCCACGTGTAGGCGCAGTTACCTCCCTTGACAGCGGCTGTTTAAACAAGCTCGCAAATAAATGGCGCAAGAGCAGTGAGGTGCTGACACTAAGCCCCGGCACTTCCTCTTTTCTCGTCAAGACGGCAGACCGCGAAGACATGACCTAGTTGGCTCTCGAATACATGCAGACAGCTAGCAAACATGAGATAGTGTACAGAAGATGAACATGGTCTCCATTCATCAAGCTCTTTACATTATCATTCAACTTGTATAAATTTGAGACCAAGAGTAAAGATATTTAAAGTTACAGCTTTGTTCCATGAATTCATTGTACCGTGTTCCTCTATCAAATGATATTACAACCTTTGGAATGGAGTCATCATTAGATGGCTCCACAACCTGAGAACACCACCATCTAAAAACGCATTAATGATGTAAATTAAATTTTCTACCACAAACATAGCTGTGTGGTTAAGAAGTTTGAGTCCACTGTGGTTTTATCTTCTATTATATCACTTTGGACAATTGTCTCCTAACATTGACCAGAATGATAAACTAAATAAACAAATACAAAATAAGTAAAACACTGGTGCTCTTTGATCGAAATCGCCTGTGATACCTATTCAACAGTGAGTTTAAAATATTCTCTTTTCATTATACTGTCAGAAACGTGGTGAGCTTGTGATTAGTCCATTGGAAACTTGTTTGCAACGACACTGTTTTTACCATTTGTAGACAGTTTCCTCCTCCACATGAAAAGTTTATCTCAATACAGCAACTTTTGTCAAAAGAACAATGTTGTCTCTGTCTAATGTGGCAAATTATTCAAATCGTAGTGTTAAGAAATGATTTACAGCTGGTGGACGTAAATATTGGAGAACCAAGTGTAATGGCAACACAGTATTGAGATAGTTAAGATCTGTTGATTTCTTGGATAGTTGCTCGGTACCCTACTCCCTCAGGCATCTTCACTCTTACAGTGTACCTCAGTGGTGTGGCGTGAAGTGTACAGGGTGTGCGGACTGCACCGGGTGGCCACATTATATACGTTTCTTTGCTACAGTCGAAGTTATGTAAAATGTAACGAAGTGGCTAATTTTGCCAGATGAAGGCTGCTATTTGAACCAAAACCCACGCTGTCACTAGTGTACATACCATTTTATATGCAGTATATTATTTCCCTGATACATTGGAAGAGGTATAGTTTTAAAAATGACTGAAAGTACAATTGGTTTGGTTAAAGTGATATATAAATGATAATGGCAGTATTCTAACCCCTGATGTTTTCGGTGATTGTCTAGTACCTGATCATGTGTCTAATGTAGTTGGAATATTATTAAATGCTAGAGAATAAATAAATTTCTACTGGAAAACCTAATAGCATTAACATAAGCATTAATATTTTAATATTTTCTCATAAAAACTAAAATCGAACTAAATTATATATCCATAGGTATCACTTCAAACTACAAAAGTAACACTGTTGTATCGCGTGCAACATTCATTTTCTATTTATTGTTCATTGAATTTTAGCACCTATTTCTGGCGTATTTTTGTTATATAAGTATCACATGAAACACTGCCTTGTAAAAAGTTCTTATTAGAATAACTTGATGTCAATCACTATGGACGTGGTAATCATGTTCCTTCTTGTCTGTTGGTAGATTTCAAGTCAAAACAACTGGCTTCTTAAAGTACTGCAGATTCCAGAAGAAAGAAAAACATAACACAATAGCGTTTTGCCAACTGACCACTTAGATATAGAATTTCCTATTTTATTTATTTTTCCAACACTAACGAAAAATATCTCATGATTATAATTATTTTTGGCTCCTTAATTTCCAACTTCAAATTCCACCGGTGTTGATTAAGAAGTACCAGTCAAATACTGAGGATCAGTGTAAACGTCTTATCCCTCTTCTCAAAATTGTTGGCCTTATACCAAAACTGGAAAATTATTACTATTATTTCTGTGTTAGACCTACTAAATAATTACCAACGGTTTGCCTATTTAGGGACTTGTTATTGTCAAACTTTGTTGCCCATTTTATTCTGAATATAACCAGGACTTTGGAGGTGCTGCTTGACTCTTATTTCTCACCCTTTTGAGAGCCCAACTAGCATCTACAATACATTTCTTTCAAAAAATCCATTAAACATGGACATGGTGGCAAATTTACAAGCCAACCAGCAAGGAAGTTGTGAGGGAAAAGTTGTCACTCAAGGCTTACTCTTCCATAAAAACGACTTCTTCAATTTGATGACTATTGAGAAGAGTAAATGTAGCAATTACAAGTCGGATAAAATGTGTGGAACAACAGCAACAATAACAAAACAACTAAAACCACTACCGTCACCATGGACAACAGCAAATACATTTAAAAGAATAAACAACAGCAAGTCCAGTGATAGCAGCACTGTTGTCATCACGTCAAATGCAAGTGACCAGCATGGGCAAAATACCACCATTACCATTGCCACGTCAGCGGTTGACATTGACAAGGGTTACAACTGTCAGCTTCATAAAATGCAGACCACCTCTTGCAGTCCCAAATAACACCAGCATCACCCTCACTATCCTTCCGGTTGCCAGTACCATCAACGCTGGAAGCATCAGCATTGATAGTAAAAGAGTACAGCCAAGCAGCTACAAAAACTACGGCCCTTTGCCAGTGCAGCAAGAATATCATAGAAAATTCAAATACTAAGCAAAGCATAAATGAAGTAAACAAAAAAAAAATCGAAGGACGGCAAGTCAGCTTGGCCGTGTAAATAAAAAATGTTATGGGGCAAACGAGGAGAAACATGGCAATTATTGATGCACAGAACCAAAAAAAAAAACCAAAAAAAACATATCACTCTTGCAGGTAATATAGCAAAGCCTACATCACATTCCTCATTGAAATCGAGGCACAAAATTATTTTCTAGTCTCTCCCATACAGAATCCTACTTCTTTGGCAGCCATATTGGTCGACATGGTAGATAAGGTGATATTAGTGGTATACAGGCTGCGAAGGAAGAACTTGTCGGAAATAGGTATGGACTTCTTGGTCCAAATGGATCATATGACTTTGTCACATGGCACCCTTTTGATTGTGATGGTAGAAATGAAAAGGACAAGATGCGGCATATACAACGTTTCAAATTACCTAAAACGTTTCTGTTCTATGAAAAGATTAAAAGAAAGAAAATCCCCACATCAGCAACACCACCAGTAGAATGTAACTGTTACAGCAGTAGCAAGAGATGCAATAACAATGCAATGCAGCACCAACAGCAGCAGTGGCAACATACAAAGCAGGAACAACAGTAGGAAAAGAGGCCACAATGACGGTAAGGCCCCCTCATACCAATAACAGCAAAATATTTCCTCGGATATTTCCAAAATACCTCCGAATTTTGTCCTCCCCTCAACAAAATACAAACATGCACTCGTGTGAAAATATACCTCTTCCTTCCTGGTCTGATCTAAGGAGCATATTGGAGCATAAATGGCTACTAGATTTCATAAGACATTTAGTAATTTTTCTTGAAAAGTCCTACTTTTTAGTGCAAGGTCGAGAATGGAATAACATTTTAGACATATATTGGAATTATGTAGGGTTAACCTATACGGAAGAAATGAAAATCCTTGATAATCTGCTTAAACAGCCCCATTTGTCTTACAGAAACTGACTGGGTTTCCTGAATGTGCCAGTGTGAACTTAGAGCGACCGCATTGAGTCATATCTTGAGCAACCGCATAGAATCATAGCTAGGGTATCTGTTACATCAACAGAAAAAATGTAGACTATCCATAATTCCAACCAGTCAGCTATTTCTTTTTCTTCCAGGGTTTCACCACTCCTGAAGGAGAAACCCCGGCACCACTTAAGTACAGCGGTCTCAATGCATTTATGTCACGATGTTTTTACGGTGCATACTCGTTAGGGTTAGGGTCTAGGGTTACGTAGATGCGTCAAGACCTCTGTATTTAAATAGTACTGAAACCCTTACCTGAACTCCTTCCATCACTGTCTATCTCTAGCCAGTTGTGATCATGTAGGCCCCAGATAGTGAGTGAGATCATCTCGCCATTTTATTTTTTGTCGGCCTCTTGATCTTGCCCATTGTCTTAGTGTCTATTCCGTTATCTTGATTGGTCTTTCAGTTGTGCGATGTGGCCAGCCCATCTATATTTGTTTTCTTTGGTGGTTCTTTTATGTCATTGACTATCGTGTGCTGCCGCATCCAGGCGGTGGTCTTCTTGCCCAGCAATGTGATACTGAGCATGACTTGGTCTGTCTCCTGTGGGCTACAATGAGGGCGTTCATGATGGTAGTGTTGAGCCATGTTTCACTGCCATAAAATTGTGATCTGAAAGTTGCACTTGTCATTCGTAAAGCCTACAATGACATCATTAGGGTTGTATATGAGCAACAATTGACGGTGGTAATCATTAACTGATAATGGTGTACTCTGAAGAGGGTGTCTGGAGTAGAATCAATTAGTTTTAACAAAAAAATAGACAGGAAAAATAAATTGAACTGGTAATAAGTGGATGATATCAGAACTCTGTATGATGAGTGGCGGAAGGGCAGAGCCGGGTGGAGTTACTGAGTCAACCTGGCTAATGGGTTTCCATCTATGCATGGTGGTTAATCTTAAATGCATTTTCTTTTAAGAAAATTGTCTACCTTATCACTATCTCTCGTTTTAAATACTGTATATTGTTATTTTACATTTATTTCGTGTTTTATTAAATTTTAAACCATCTATTGTACTATTTCTATATATCCCCACTTTTTTGTATAAACGTCCAGTTCCACCTGGATTATAAATCTCTGTGTTTAACATTCGTACTATTTTATTGTATCTTTCAAGCCGTTTTGACTATTAGAGCATTATTTATTCTTATATATATTTGTTGGACTGACAGAATCGTTGGCTTTTCGGACGAAATTCTTCGTGGTGCTTGATCCAACTCTTTACATTCTGAGTTCAAATGTGAGCGATGTCAATTTTGTCTTTCATCCTTTCTGGGACGATAAAGTACCAGTTAAGTACCGGGTTGAGGATTTTCAACTAATTCCTTCCAAATTTCAGGCTTTTTGTCTATGCTGGGAAGTGTTTAAATTTTCATTTTGTTTTTGTTATATTGTTTAATCGAAGGGGCAACATTATTGGCCTTTTTCAGGGCCTAGGAGACCGGTAGGATGTACTCAGATCAGAAACATAATGAATCCCTGTACAGGTGCCGATGGGCCAAATGAGAGTTAGATAGGGAGGAAATTCAATCTGAGTCTTTTCCAGTGCGCGTGTTTTAACTCCCGTTTCTATGTTTGGCAACACAATATACCACCGAAGTCTATTTTCCTTTCACATTTATTCCTCTCATTAAACATATTGCCACTTAATCTGTCTTAATGTATAAAACTTTTTAATGAATGATATGCTTACAAGCTTGGATTTCGTTCTTAGATCAAAGAAGAGTGCCCCTTAGACATTTAATTTTATGTTCAAAATATTTAAAATGTTTGTACATCGAAATGATAAAACAAGAGGCTGTTTAAAAGTTGTTTTAACAATAATTTATTAGAAGCAAAGATAAAGATGTAATACTTTAACATCTCTATTTATAGCCATTATAGATTCTTAGAAGTTGCTATTAATTCATAAAAACTTACTCGGTGATATTACGAATTTAATACTTTTCGTAACGCATTGTTGCATAAAACTATAAGGAATCTCAACGCAAAAATCAATTTTTGATAATCTATATCGTAAAATGAGGCAAATTTGGAAATGTGTCCCTATATATCACTTTCCTTCTTCCATTTGTCGCTCGTTTTATTTGTTGGCTCTTGTAACAATTGTTTGGAAATACATCAAAGAGATTAATTTATAAACTCTGTTGGCATTGTATTTACCAGGAGATTATGATTTGGTCTGACTCGTTCAGTAAATTTAGCTGAACAAAATTTTGATTGTTCAATTTCTGTATTTCACCATCGTAAATATTAATGCGAATCTATTAGTTGGAAAGATTGAAGTTTCCAATAACGCTTAATGTTTTTTTTTCCAAATGTTTTTGTTGTATTTGTACAACACATTTTATCTTATTGTTCATTATATTTTAACACGTATTTCATGTGCGTGTCACGTGTATTTACTTTCAAATATTAGAAATATTGCCTTATAAAGTGCCTTCAGTGCTTTGCAGTCGCTGTCCTTATTTTCTAAGTGACAATAATTTTCAAGATAGAATTATTGGCTTCTTAAGCAATTACAGATTCTAGAAAAATGTAACCCAAGGCCCAAAAGTATAATACCAAATGATCACGTAGGTGCTTGATAAAATTTCTTATATTATTTGTGACAGCAACTTTTCTTTTTCTTTTAGTTTTCGAGCTTTAGTTGCAATAAGCATATTTCCTATTGGTATTATGAAATAAAGTGATTATCAATTGGTAACAATTTGCAAGGTAAATATCCAAGATTATCACTATTAACTTATAAATTTTTTTTCATTTCATATATTCGAAATTGTGGAAGACGGTAAGCAACGCGTTTAAAAAAAATTGCACACTTTAAAGATATATACGTGAAATTGCGTCCATTCTGTAGTTTTAAGTCCTGATGTTTAAATCTGATGAACGCAGGTACGACCCAATGGTTGTGCCGTATTCAGTGAGATCATCTTTTGTCATAGTCATGTGAGTAAAATTGATAAGACAGAAATTGGATTTTTGTCGGATCGTTTGTAACTGTATTTAAAAGCCCAATCTAGTGATTACATTAGAATTCCGTTTGTCTGTCGTATACCCAACGAGTGAGTAAGCCGTTTCATTGATCAAACAATTGGGACTACTATAGGAACCTTATAAGATACACAAATTGCAAGAAATAATCAGATTTCTTGGAAATCACTTTTACTGTCTTGTAATCCAAAGCAACATTTTTGTTTATAAATCTTTTCCAGCACGTTTAACTTGGGGGAATTTCTCATTGCTGTATCGCATTAAATTAGTCCTTCCTTTCTGTAGGGAACAGAATGAAGAGATGTCTAAATAGGAGGGATCAAACTTGATTAAAGTCCTGGTGGAAGATTTCAACTGAAGAAAAAGGATTAATAACCGAAGTCTATTTTTTTTTTTAATTTTGAGCTCGGTTCAAACGCTTTAGTTTGACCGTCATGAGTTCATGAAGTGATCTTGAATTTTTTTTTAAATAAAAATAGATCATAGAAGACTAGGTGGGACTGCCACACCAGGAATAATAAGCATTTTAAAACCTATGAAAATATAACAGGGAAACATGAACGGCGAAGAGACTTACAAAATGTGAGTCAAACTGAAAAGGAAAATCACAAAATAGAAACGCAAGTTGTTTTCTTTGTATTTCAAATATATATATCTTTCAGATTCCCGCAATTTTTATTGCTAGTATATACTACCGTGTTCTGTCTTTTTGAGAAGATTTAATTTTCCTACGTGATGTAAAACTTATACTAATTTTAATATATAAAATACCCTGTGCATGTGTGTGTGAGCGATCTTTCGATACTAATCCTTGGGGTGATCTTTCGGTACAATACCTAGAAATGCCATCGACACGTGGTCTCGATGGCATTTCTAGGTATTGTACCGAAAGATCACCGTTAAATTGTAAGCATAACTAAACTTCGAAGCAAAAACCGTTTTATGCCGCGTGTTGCTACAGTCTTGACTAACTAAAAACTAACACGTTGTGCCGCAGACATAACAGAACTCTGTGCAGTTGCACTGCAGGCAAATAACAGCAACCGAGAGTCACGGGATCAAAACTAAAATGACAACATTTGACAAGTAAGCGTCATTTTCTTGGAGAGGTGCGCTTCTGAAGAAGCGCCAAACATACTTCTGCGACATATCTTTTGTCTGACTGCTCACCCATGGTTGATCAAAGAGTAAGCAACAGATGTTTCTCACCTTTCTTTAAAATTAAGCTGCCATGGCTTTATTTAGTATAAACGGCAGTTTGGAGTTCAGGATTACAAGAGTTCCAAGATGTAGAGCGATGATTGTTGTCTTAGTAGTAATAAGCACCGCAGGGTTAAGGTCAAGTGATGCCCCAAGTGCGGCCCAATAATCTTGCTCCTTTGACCCTTCCATCATTCAGCTTCAAATTAAAATACATTAAAAGTGTTTTATTCAACGTCTCGCTAGCCAAACCCCACAATTATTTTTCGTAAGAAAAATATTAACACTGAATAGTAGAAAGCAATATAAATTATGCATCTATCACTTTGGCATCAGGAGAATTTCATCTCATTCTTAAAATAAAACTTATTTACCGTTTGCAGCATACGGACTCTGGCACTGGAACCAAAAGAAAGACAAAATCAAAACTCTGTATTGCCACCCATCCCCTCCCGTTTTTTTTTTCTTTTCTGTTAGTGTTCTCATACTAAGTCCATAGTAATTTACATACCGAAATAACCATTGAAAAAAAATTTTGTTTTGTTATTTGTTTAGTCTGGAGTTACCTAGTTTGGTGAATACAAATGCGACGGAGCTTGACATTTATACCAAAATAAATGTATATATATACGTACCTAAACACAAGGTAAAATATCAAATAACTGACTTCATGAAGACGCTTAAAAATTAATAGATTATGAGCTTTTAAATAGCTTACCTATATATTTCGTTGATAAATTGGACTTTCTTAGATTTTTGGGATCTTTTTTAAAACGGGGGCCACGTTTTTCATTAATGTTTTACGTAGTGTTTTTGGTACCGAAAGACTTTCAAACTTCGTATACTTATCTATTTTGTGTTATAGAACAGAAAAATATTTTTGTATTCGAATTTATTTCATGTAAAAAATTGTCTTATTTCGATAATTTCAACCAATCACTGACAGGTATTCAGTTGTTTACCTTTACTCCTTTGGCTCATTAAGCGATGTATAGCGTATTTAATCTCCATACCTTCGTTTTATTTGCTTTTTTCATTTTAAATTTGCTTTAACCCTAACCCTAACCCTAGGGTTAGGGTTAGGGTTAGGGCTAGGGTTAGAGTTAGGGTTAGGGTTAATTGTTTCAGAATCGTTTGTTTATGTAGTCGGCACTTAATGTATATCGGCTGAATGGACGTCAGTGATTGGTTGAAATTACAGAAATACGACAACTTTAACATGGAATAATTTATGGATTTCTTTTTTTTTAAAGAAGACTAAAAGAAAAAGATGTTTTATATGACACATTCTACCAGTGTTCCAAGTTTCAAAGTGTTTCGTTAATGAAAAATGTGGCCCCCGTTTTAAAAAAGATCCGATTTTTGTTCTATGGAACCTGGTTGTAAAATTTCTTGTGCTAGGTTACACTTGTATTGTAGTCAAGCTTCTGTTATGATACATCCAATTTTGTTCTTTTGTCTGTTCATTAAACATCCTTTCGTAAGAAAACGCACTAGTTTTATAAGCCATTTATTTACTAAGATACAAGAACTACAAATAAAATCTATTTGCTTTTTTTTTATTATTCGAATACGCGGTACTGTGGCATTACAACATAATACGGAGCAAAAGACAAAAATCATCAGAGGACATAAGGCAACCCTAACCTTCTAGAATAGGTTGTGTCTTTGGCACTCACAGGCATTCAAGATAGATGAGATTGATGCGGTTCCTAGTTTATTTGAACAACTACAAATCTTTGACTAAGAACAGACTGACTAGAGAGAAAATTCTTGAAAGAACACCTTTCTTGAAGAAAGGTAGGTATGGAGATTAGGGCAAGGTCCATGGTTGAGACACACTATGGACGCTGAGAATAGGAAAACTAAATGGGATAGTGGAAGTTAGCACATGAAGCTGCGACTATTATAATTGACAATAAGAAAAATAGCACAAGGAAATAGTACGTGTGACCGGAGTTTTGGCATGTGTTTGAGATAGGCGCCAGCTGTCAGGTATATCACTTTTATTCGAACTTAATGGATCCGATCAAGTGGCTAGCATTTTCGATAAATGCTTAACTGGCATTATTATTGTCACAATATTATACTTGTAACATGTGCATTCGTTCTTGCATGTGTGTATACAACGTTTACCTTCCATGCTGATATATC
>NC_142936.1:38970706-38978206 GCF_046866305.1 Octopus bimaculoides
AGAACGTTATCCCTTAACTGGGTACTTGGTCTGAAAACTTGCAGCAGAATAAACTCTGTTAAAGGTACCCAAAACCTACAGTGGGGCTAAACTGGGCAACAGTTTAAGTCTACCACCACAGAACTGGAATGATTCCATTGACAGACTTCCATGAAGTTTCCATCAACCAAATTTCACTCACAATGTTATGGTTAACCCATACCTATTGGAGTAAACAATGCCATTCAGCAAGAATGATCCTGACAAACTATCTAGTTATGAACTTCTTAACTATATCACTTGCCCAGGAATAACAAAAGTAGGAAATTATGTCTTGATAGATTCCTGTTGATTATTGGGTTTGAAACATTGTATGATATTTGGTATGAACTCATAACAAAGATGGCTTTGACATACAAAACCTTGAAATGTTTGGATAATATTTGGTATGTAGTATAAAAAAGGGTGGTGGGTGGCAGAAACAGTGTAATGCTTGATTAAATTTCTTGCGGTATCTAAATCACTTTGTGATGGAGTAACAAGCATTTAGTGGGGATAATTAGTTTCTATTTATTCAACTATACAGCTCTATTTAAAGTGTATGACCTTATGACAATGCAAGAAATTATTACTCCTTGGAAGGAATGAAGAGAAAGTGTAGTGCTGTATAAGCTCCAGGCTTGATCAAGCTCTAGATTTGAGGAAGAGGATCTTTGACATGTAAATCCAATGTTTGAGTAATATATTGACTGAATTTGAGAATCACAGTGTCCATGCCATTATAGAGTGAATATTTTTAAAGGGTAGAGCATAGTGTTACAGGAATGTTGCACTTTCTCCAATATCAAATATCTTTAAATCTGCAGTTTCACATGAGATTGGTAAGGTGGACCCCATTGGCATAGGACAGCTGTTGTTTTTCCACTTGTCTCCATGTTCATTGTATTAGCATTTGGAGGTGAATGATGTTACTGATGCTACTCTCTTTTTATATGTTATTGCATTGATTGGTGGATAAAGATGATGATCTTATGTTGTTGCTTGGTTGTATATGTGGGGCCTTAAGAATGGTGAGGGGCCATGCATTAGCTGGTACTGTAGGTGTAGTCATAATTTTACTTTAATCAACCTGAGTTGAGCAGACCTATGATTAAAAGCACAAAAATAGTAACTACTCTATTTTTTTCTATCACACATAGTATATCTTGGACTACAATATCCAATGCGTCTCTCCTTTTTTCTAAAATGGTTTAGTTGGCTACTATTTCTAGCAAGTCAAGCAACAACACAGAAAGCTTTTCTTGTTGGCTTGTGTATGAAATTTGGCACTACCTGCAATAAGCTGTGCTCCTTTTATCTCCCAATGTTCTTTTATTTTGAGCTTGTTTCATTTTGAAAGTAAGTCTTTTTATGGTGTGTGTATGTGTGTACATGCTGCTTATGATAAAATGAAGTACATTAGTTTGTGTTCTTTATAAACTGTGACTTCTTATGGAGAAATTAATCACCTAATTAAGATTGGTGAAATTAATTGAAGTTCATGTATATTTGTTAGTATGTTAACATTATATCTTTCTATTGAATAAATATGGTATTTGTGCATTGTTTTGCATTCATTAGTTTGCCTTCTGCATCTTACTGATGTTGTAGAATTATAGGATCACAGAACTAAACATTACCACAATCTCCACTGCAGACGCTGCACTCAATACACTCAATATAGTAATTTCAGTGACTTTTAAAACAAAATATCCCAAGTAGTAACATTAAAATGCAATCCTAATTTCAGATCTAAAATTGCTGATCTAATAATAATAATAAAAAAAGAAGACCAATGATAATTTCAAACACAATACACTAATATTGCACTTGATAACAATATAACTCAGCATCACACATTTAAGCAACAAGGAAAACATACAAGAGAAAAAAACAATATTCTGGCAGATATTTGTATCTAACATCAACTACAAAACAAGGAGTTAAATATTAAAGTAATTAACATCAATGACACTAATGACTTTCACATGACATCATGTCACAATAACAACTTCAAGTAATGCACCAACATTAGGTAAACTCACCAAACACTTTTACAAAGTCAGTCACCAAAGGTCACATGTAAATGACAGAAACACAAGCCATAAGGTACCCACCTTCCATTAGCATTATTATGGCACCTTTCATTCATCAGATGCCTAAAAATACAGGAAATCCAAAGATGCCAAAAAGTCAGGACTTGAAAATTTTGGTGAATTCAATTTCTGTTTCAAGCTCTGAGTGCTTTAACCCTTTAGTATTCACATTATTCTGTCAGACGCAATGCATCTGTATTCTCACTGTTTTATATAAATCATGCATTATGTTGTAACTTGGAGATTTTGAAGAAATAGCTGATAATTTTTAGAATTATATTGTAGGGTTGATGTGTGAAGCCAGATCTGGCCAGTTTGATTATGAAACAGGTAGAATATTTTGGCTAGATATAGCTACTTTAAATGCTAAAGGGTTAAGTATGCTTTTCCAATGTTGTTGACTGATCATGCTAACATTGTCAAATCTACAAAATCTGAAAAAAAGGTAGTCATAAGAATTACGAAACCAGACAAAAATACATCACATATCCATAAATAATCTTGATATTACCAATTTACTCACAGCCTTTCCAAACATCACAATTATTTACCTGATGATAAAAATTCTATTGTATTATTTGATCTGCTAGAAATAGCAAGCAAATATTCCTCAAGTTACACTTCACTAGTTTACTTGAAGAAAGGGCATATGAGACACTATAGTCCTACATATCACTAAAAAGACAAAATTGTCATGAGTGGAATGACTTTTATCATAGATTTGGTTGATTAAAGTTGGCCAGAAGCTACAGCAACAATCTCACAAAGAATACAAGACTATCAGAATATTTCACACACAAAGCATTCTACCATCAACCTTCACAAATGTTTCCAAATACTAAGTCTCTCTCCTCTAATGAGCAACTCCAAATGCTAACTATTTGGCTGATAAACTAGCTTTTACATTAAGTTTTGTATTAGCAAGCTGGAGTGATACAGGCAGTGCCTGTAACTTTTCTTAGTTCTCTCTCACACAGCTGAGAACAATTTGATGGATACTAAGTTTAAAACATTGGTTGACATCTTTATAAACCACTTGTGAGGGAATATGCCTACAAGCTGCTTGATTTGCTAGAAACATCAAACAAATATCCTACAAACTACATCCTATTATCTTAAAGGACACACCGAATAATGTAGTCTGGATATTGCTAAAGAAATCAAAGCAAAAGAAATAGGTTGGTCATTGCTTGGCTGTTCTTGAGCACAGATCACTTCAATCATAACTGAAACAAGATTAAACAATTATAGGTAAGACATCTAGTAAAGAACCTCTGTGTGATCACTTATAGCCAAATATCCCTAAAATCACATCTCACCCTACCTTTAAAAATATATCTGAAACTAAATTGAGAAATATTGCATTTAGCACACAATGTTATAAAAGATAAATGCTGATAGCCATAATACATTTGATAGGTCAACTCAGTTCAGGCTGACCTGGGGCTTGACAACATAGGTGGGAGAAAGACCCTGAAGGTTGTAGCTCTTTTGAAGAAAAATTGGACTAAATTTTTGCTTGGAAACTGAAAATGTGAGGTGTTGTAGGGGATGAGGGGAAAAATATTGTTTATATGATAGGACTGTATAAAATAGTAACTATCATTCAGCAGATGACAGGCTGTTGTAGTTGTGACTTGGGAGTTCACTGTATTTCATACTGTTAGGTATTGGGAGGTGTTGGATTCAATTGGTTGGTGTAGGTATGCAACCATGTTTAAGAAATAGTGAAAATGATGGTAGTTGACCTGATTGAACCATAGAAGGATGACAGTTAACCTCAACCATATTGGTGTCTCCAGTTTGGAAGAGTTGACTGATGTAAACAAAAGTTTTTTTTTTAAATGCAAGAAAAGTATTGTTGTTTAATCCCATGCTAGATCTGATTTAGCATACCACTGATTAAGTGCATTCCAGCCATGACCATTCTACCTTGTTTATCAGAGACTATATTGTCATTCTCATTTAATATAGTAGGATGCCATTTATGAGGGGGACTTTGCTGTTATATTTAGCAGGTTTATTACCTCTGTAGTGGTCTGGTTCATTTATGTAACAAGGAGAATGTCTTAAGCAGTTATAATATATATATATGCTAAAACACTTAGGGATGTGTGTGTGTGTATGTATGTATGTATGTATGTGCATACATGTAGCTGTGTGTAACATTTGTGATCTGCCATGACTACAGATGTGTTGAAGTTCTTATTTAATTAACAAAGGATTCAATGATGATTGTGTGTTGTTAGTTATTTTGTTGATGAATTTAGCTTTTGTTTCAAGGATTTCCTTATCTAATATAGTTTTATGCATATGTGTGAAGATAAGATTTTTTCTTGTTTGTGTATATTTAACCTTATGAGAAAGTGGCAAAGATATCTGATCTACAGAACAATTCTTTATGAGTTTGCAAATTCCACATGGCTATAATGGAAACACAAAGCTCTCTTGGATCTGTTTTATAAGATGCATGTCACTGGGTCTTTTTTCCTTATTTTGGTAAGAAATGTTAAGAGAAAGCTTGTTTTCTGAGATGCAGCATTATGTGCCTTTTTAATAGAATGTTTTAGGCTGACTTTGCTTTCATCCTTTCGAGGTCGATGTAATTGACTTTCCCCTCCCCTGAATTTGCTGGCCTTGTGCTAAAATTTGAAGCCAATATTTGCTCACTGCTTATGTTAGGATTCAACTGCCATTTCTTAGCTACAAATATTTGCCACATTAAACTTTAGGAAGCAACTGTTACCTTAATCAACGTCATCTCATTGTCAATATATATTGAACTAACACAGGAGCGTCTATGTGGCTGCTCAACTTGCTAGAAATAGCAGCCAAATTGCACTCACATCACAGTCTAAGGTTTTAAAGAGAGAAACTTTAGATCATGTCGTTCTACATATATCACAGTTAAAATAATTTTGATCATTGGTCTGCTGTACCAAGACAAACTTAGAGTTAAGCAATGGCAATTAATAACAATATTTCTTTTTAACCAATATTTTACACAACACCCCTACAACAAAAATTACATCTAATATTAATTCCCTACAAAGTATAACCAAAGTTAAGGTGGTGAGATGGCAGAATGCTTAGCAGCATTTTGTCTATCTTTACATTCTGAGTTCAAATTCTGCCAAGGTTGACTTTGCCTTTCAACCTTTTGGTGTTGATAAAATAAGTATCAGTTGATCACTGGGATTGATGCAATTGATTTACCCCATCCCCGAAATAGCTGGCCTTGCACCAAAATTTGAAACCAATATTATAACCAATGTTCTTATTTTCTTTCAATAACCAAAAGATAATAACTATTAGTCTGTCAGTAAAGGGTAGACCAAAAATGAAATAATCTTTAACAATAGCAAGTACATCATGAGGATGAACTACTTGAGCCTGAGGAGACTAATGATGGCTTGTGTCAGTATAGAGTAACTACCCCAAGTTTGCAATGTAGAATAAATTACTTTGCTATGAAGAAAAGATGTCTCACTTTAAAAAGGACTTTATATTAGTAGAGGGTTGTGTCCAAATCTTTAGAAAGCTCCTCTTTTTCATAGTAATATAATTTCAGTTTGTGAACTTAGAGATATTAACTTCATCTATTCTAGAAATCCACTGAGCAATGCATGAATTGTTTTTCTTTAAAGATAATTTCCTTGGGAACAGTTTCCAATTGGTTTTCTTCGAGTTATTCACATCCTGTTTAACATTAACAAGTTACGTTTTTATCCAAGGAAAGATTGATCTGGTCATATTTCAGTCCTTTCTGCTGCTGTACTGGATAGATTAAAACTTAGAATGTATACTTTACTTACTCAATATACTGATGGCTTGTAGCATTATATAATTTTGTTTACATCACTGTATACTGGCTTCAGAAATAAATTTTTATATATATTCTTGATTTGAAATACATTGAAGTAAACAACACTCATTTCAATACTGACACACACACACATATGTATGCACATACATTCATATATAACCATTTTCTGAATAAAAAAATTATATACACATCTGTTTATCTAAAATCAAATGGATTCTTTTATCAAAAGCAGAATTTAAGCCTCAAAATAAGTATTGAAGACATTCTGCATTGGTAATTTCTTTCATAAATTTCTTTCTCTCATTGTAATGTAATTTCTCTCTTTAATGTCCTTTAATGTCAGCCAATACAATCCCCAAACACTTCCGACAAATATTCTATTCAAGGAAACTTAGATAAAGTTACTTCATTTATTTATTTTGCTTGATCTTAACAATAACATGGAATGTTCTGAAAATTACTCTTGTATTTTTTGCTTCTAGTCAGAAATGTACTGTTTGGTACTCATACTATCTAATCAATTTATCTGTGCATTTGGAGTTTTGCATAATTTTCACCTAGATTAACAGTGGTGAATTATATCTCCTTGATAAATAAGTTGGACTTACTTTGTCAAGGTTTCTTAAAATTTGTTGACTCTTTTAACGTTGACTCTTTTAATGTGCATCTTCCATACTGGCATGGATTGGATTGTTTAACAGGATCTGACAGATCTGAAGGCTGCATCATACTCTACTGTCTGTTTGATATGGTTTCTATGGCTGGGTGAATTTCCTAATCAAAAGTCAGTAAATGTAAAAAAGGGGCAAGAGTATATACGAGTATATAGGAAATTCCATGAAAAGGAATTGGTCTCACTTTCTTAATGATACTTGTGAATCAGTAAGAAAACTATATTAAATTTCAAGAAAGAGCCATGTAATTGATAGCTTAAATATACTCCATGCATGGTACCTTATATTTGTCTAAAATGAGTTCAAATCTAAGAAAATTCCTTTGTTTTACATCTCAATGAAATACTTGTACATCTACAATGAAACTGCATTATCTCCCTACCTATTTGTACCATAGTGGAGTCTGCTGTTGCGATCTTACTGATTTTCATTTAGCTTGGATATGGTAAATTAGTGAAAGTATCAGCTATTTTTTGTTATTTGCTGGTGGTTTATAAGAAGTTACTAGTGCTACTAGAAATAGTCTAAATCTCCTGTAAGCAACACCCTCCCATCTGAAAAAGGGGACGGACTCATTGGATAATGTGATTTTAAATAAACAGTCTGAAAAGGAAGTGGGAAAGCTTTCAATACAAGTGCACTCTATCAGTCAGCATAACAACATTTGTTGTTTCTCCAACTTTGTGTTATCACACAGATACCTTTTCTATGTAATTTATCCAATTTTTCATCTTTTTAAATGTATTCCTTGGTACACCATTCTTGAAAGTATTCCCTTGCTAACCACCAACAATTTAATGAATCATTAATCACACTAACTTTCATGCAGCTAAGCCAGATTATGGCTACTGATCATCATCTGCAGATAATTGGACAACCACTGTAG
>NC_142936.1:38980706-38995706 GCF_046866305.1 Octopus bimaculoides
TACTTGTCTACAACTGATTTTTCATCAGTTACAATTGATGGTCACTGATTCTGCCATCCACTGCCCTTCACTGATGTTTATAGATGTTCTATTATATGACATGCAATTCATGGTGACTAAAATTTAAAAAAATGATATAGCCTAATGTAGAATGCTATTTGTAAATAGTGATGACTACAGCAAGCCACAAACTACTGTCTGCACCTATCAGCAGACTTGAATGTTCATTATGATAGGATTCATTCATTGTTCCCCACCTCCTCCTTTATTTTCATTTATTTATTTTTTCACTGCTATACAGTTGAAATATATTGTCCATTTTCCTTAATGTACTTAACGTCAGTCATTATTTCTGAGCTGCACTTTAATGGCAAAAGTTAGAATAAAAAAATCCAAAAACAGAATAGGAAACAAAATCCATTATTTGATAGCAAAGACCAGCCAGTTACTACCATCTACAGAATTTGTATTTTTAGCCTTCTGTAGTATTCTGGAAATAGTTTTTATACATATATTACTTATTTGAATTTGTTTGTCTGTCTTCTTTTTGCATATACATACACCATGCATATATATGCAGATATACATCTATATCAAACCATATACAGCAGGATTCATTGATTTGTAACATAGGTACAAGGTGTCAATTTTGATGGGTGAGTAGGTGATTAGATTGATGCTTCTGTTTGTTCTTCCATGGTATTTATTTTATTGTGCCTTTCCCCACCACAAAGTTAAACTGAGTGGGGTTTGAATTTAGAAATATTGATGAGGAATTGCATTTATTTTAGAATTCATATCCATTTACATACATATAATTCTGTGTGTTTGTGTCTCTCTATCTCTGCCTATCTCTTTCTCTCTCTCTCTCTATATATATGTATTTATATATATTAGAACCTGGTGTAGCCATCTAGTTCACCAGTCCTCAGTCAAATCGTCCAACCCATGCTAGCATGGAAAGCGGACGTTAAACGATGATGATATATATATATATACACACACACACAAGTGGGTGTTGAAAAGTACCTGGTTTGGGTAAAAGGAAATATAGTAAAAGGAAATATAGGATAATTATGATTATATTCAACATATTCCCCTCTCAGATACACACAATTATTGCGGCATTCCTTCAGTTATTCTAAGCCCTGTAAAAGAACTCAGAAGGTTGGGCCTCCAGCCAGGCCTTTTGCAATACCCTTGAATATGGGAACTTTTCGGCCCTGCCTTGTGTGTGTGTGTGTAATATATATGTATATATATATATATATATATATATATATATATATATATATATATATATTCATTTGTGTGAGTGCATGCAAGTTTGTTAATTTTATTTGTTATACATGTAGGATGAACAACTTGAAGAAGAATATGCAATACATGCAAAGTTTATATGTGTATATGTGTGTGTGAGAGGGAAAAAGAAACTATGTACTTGTAACATGCAGGTACTTTAAGATGTTTCTGTGAGTCACGCATTCATTATGAAGGTCTAAAATATGAATGGATTTTGTGAATCTGAAGTGAGATTTATGTTAACATATTCTCACTGTCAATCTATCCAAAATTCCTTATTCTAAGTGTGAAGGCAAGGAAAATATATAGATTTTCCATTGTTTGTTGCAGTAAATTATGTACGAGTAGGAAATAATATATATATTCAGCCCTCCCCACTGCATTGAAAGTATAATGTAATCCTAATAATAAATTCTTCTACCACACATAGTGATTATGTATATATATTTCTGTGCAAATATTTCTATCCATGTGTATGCTTCTGTATGTATAAATGCACTGTGAATATGAAAATTATCCTGGAAAGCACACATCTGTGTGAAGAAATGTATGTACACAGAGACATGTGTATACATAAATACATGCATAGTGGTTATATGCACATCTAACTTTTTATATTTGTATGTATATTCTATAAATACCTCTGTATCATTCATATATCATCATCAACATATTCTCCTGTAAGGATTATACTTAAAAATATCAACTTGAGTATTTGTGCATGTTTCCTATATTTATGTTATTAAGGAAACCAAACGATATGTTTATGAACAAAATTGTTCTATTCATTATTTGTCAAACAGTTTATTATATGAATAAATAACAGAATTATTATATCACCCACTCTTTTTTCATCCTGGTGTTATCATTGTTCTTATGTGTCTTGTTATTCTAATGCATATTATGATCACCATCCTTTATTGAATAAGATGATGTTATCTAAGAAGTTAAAGACAATCATGATATTAGTTCCAAGTTTGATTCCTTCTTTTAGTTTACACATGTATTGCAGCACACTGTGTTTGACAGTAGGAATATGTAGCTGTACATAGCATGTATTACACACACACCCACACACACACACATATATATATATATATATATATTATTATATGTATTTATTTTATTATATGTATTTATTTTCTCTAAGTTAATAATTAACTCGGACAAAATAAATTGGTTAATAGATACCAGGGTAGCAAAGATCACAAAATGACTGGTGTAACTCCTGTTTATGAGGTAGAAACTCCTTGTTATTTTGGGTACTTGAGTAAATATATGTTGGAAATAGAAGAATTCATTTAACATATGCGTTTTACTCCATTTACTAAATTTATATATATATATATATATATATATACACACACACACATATGGTTTCTGGCATATATTTATAGGAAATAAAGGATGTGCAAAGATATCAACAATAACATTACATTTATCAATGCTTCTTTATTTTCAGCCACCACAAAGCAAACTTTCCCTGTCAAAGTAGTACTGAAATTCAAAGTTATTAAACATGTGTTTTTACAACGATTGTGAATACAGGTTGAACTGCTATACATACAGTGAAAATAACAAACATGCAGGTGCAGTTATTGAGGCATAGAAAAGCAAGCTCCATTTCTAACATTAATGAAAATTCATTTTATATATTGGGTTAGCAACTAAGTTACCGCCGTTTTTTAAATTTAAATTTTTTTAAAGGATTAATAAAAAATAACAACTAATTAATCAATAATGTATTCACCCTTGTTGTTTAAACTTCTTCCCAACATTCAACAAGATTTTCAATACCTCGTTAGTAGAAATCACCTGATTTCAACTCGAAAAATTGATCCAACCAAGCTCTCAATTCTGCATCAGTATTGAATGAAACTCCACACATAACATTTGAAAGAGGTGGAAATCCATTGGTGCCATATCAGGAGAGTACAGCAGGTGTGGCAGCACTTCCTAGCCATGCATTTGAATGGCTTCCTTGGTCATATTGGCAATATGAAGGCAGGCGTTGTCGTGCAGCAGAAGTACTCCACGTTGACAATTAGGTCTTTTCTCTTGAATAGCCATGTTGAGTCGTTCCATCTGTTGAACATAGAGTGCTGTGTTGAACAGTTGATTCCATTCTAGCAATTCGTAATGGATAATCTCTTCCCAGTCCCATCATATACACAACATCGTTTTACGTGGATGAAGATCTTGTTTTATGCGCAGATCTGTCTCTGTAATCTTTCTGCCTTAGCTACAACTCTCTGGTTTCTCTCTTCACAGCAGCATTATCCACAGACCCGAACTGGAAAGAGCTCTTGGGTCCTATTTTGGCCCTCTGATCTCCTAAGTATTCCCTATCCTCTACTGGAACCTGAAATATTAAAGTATATTGAACAGTTGATTTAAAATAAGAAATAAAATCATGAAAAAATTAATTATCGATTTTTTTTATACCAGAGGGGGAAAGGTAGATTATAGGAGGAAAATGCATACATTTTCCAATTACATCCATAGGATTTTCTCCTATTTAAAAGGCAATTAATCAAGCTAAGTAAGTTTAGTTAAAAGTTTAAAAAAATAGTTTTACCTTTTTACTGGGAGGACACATGCAGATTATGTGCTGAGAAATGACAAAAATTTTATCCAGCTTTTCCACCATATTCTGCTCGTTGACTGTGGACAGAGATTTGCAGTTTATCTCTTTTGCTTTTTTTAAGCACACTTCATCCACCAATTTCATTACATGATATTTCTCATACAGGGGCAGCCATGGGTTTACTACCTACCAGATCCCAATTGCTATTATTTTAGCTATATCATTGTCTTTCAAGTCCAGGTGGCTGTTTTGGAGGAAATAACTATTGAATAACCTGGTGGAGGATAGGAGGCTGTGTTGAGAAGGCTGACCACTAAATTTTTTGGCGCTATCACTTAGAGTTAATACTGCAGACTTCCTTTTTCTACCCATTTTTATGAAATATCTGAAAATAATTAAAAAAGTATTTGATAGGCAAATATCATTAGAAAGTACAAAATAATACATCAATAAACATCTATTAAGCATTTAAACAAGTTCCAAGCGTTGTTTTGTTGAAAACGACAAATTTTCATTGTTTATTTTGATTAAATTAAGTTCAATAGTTGGCCTTTTATGTATAAAGTTATACAATTTTACAACTTAAAAATAGCTGAGAATCTTCAAAACATACAATCATTTTCATAAATAAGAGTTAGTGCAACGTTTTCTATATATTAATACCTTTCTATCTAGACTAGTCCAAGATTACAGTTCCAAAACTGACCTACCCTAATGTTTTACAACTGTGGAAATGGAGATCAATAATTACATTCTTATTCAGTTTAACATGTCTTGTTACCAAAACAGCTGAAAAGGTGAGTGGCTAATAGCTTATTCAGGTTTTTTATCCTTAGGTCACAATGTCTTTTGAGGTTATCTGAAAGGAGCTCTGAATGTATGAGATTGGACAGCTACTAGCCAACAGCTGTCTGATGATCTCATAAAACTGGAGAAAAAATATAACATTATTTGTGTGTAAGAATCACTAGATACTTAGCTACTCTTTATGTAGCTTCATATGAGTGTGTATATTTATGTTTGTGTATACAATACATACATACATGTACAATAACACACACAAGTTTGGATCACACAACTACAAATGTATGTATACTCATCGAATCAATGAAAGAACCTCTACATGTTTGTTCAATCAACTAGAAATAGCAGTCAGTCTTTTAGAAAAGGCATGTTGGTCTTGGGTTCCTTTCTCATAGGTAAAAGTTAGGATGGTCACGCATGAAGTGCCATTTATCATGGGTCTGTCTTACTAGGGCTGGCTTGGGAGAAACAATGCCACACACCTGCGCACACAATTTTACATTCACTTTCCATGATGGCTTGGACATTTCAACAAAGTCTTACAGATCAAAGGCCCACATTTTGCTCAATGTCCATCATCTGCTTTGGCATGGTTTCTAATAAAAGATGCCCTTAATGCCAACCATTCTACAGAGTGTAGTGAATGTTTTTCATGCTACAAGCACTAGAGATGAATGTTCCCTATACATACTCTGAGAGAGGAATAGTTTATATCTTGGTAATTAAAAGTATTACATAAAGAATATTTGCAGTGTAATCATATGCTAATATGAGCATCCACATTTCTTGTATATCATATCCTGCCATTTTAAATGAAAATAGGACACACTGGATGATGTAGCTCTAGATACATTATATTTGAGAAAAAATAAACAAAAGTTTGAATGGTATTACTGAAGTGTTTTGGGTAATAAGCCTTTCTCAAAACTAACCAAGGCTAAACATTAACACCAGCTATCAACAAAAGAATGTAAGTTGGGCATTTGAATTTTTTACAAAGCTTCTTGATATTCTTTCTGAAAACCCTCTCATCTTATTTACATTATTTACATTTGACGGATATTTGTACTCATCTTGTTCATTGTTAACACAGCATTTCGGCTAATATACCCTCCAGCCTTCATCAGGTGTCTTGGAGAAATTTCGAACCTGGGTTCTCATTCCTAAGGTATTTTTCGATGTTGTTGTTATTATTATTATTATTATTATTATTATTATTATTATTATTATTATTATTATTATTCAGGTTCGATTCCAAGCAGTGACCTGGATAATAATAATAATAATAATAATAATAATAATGATGATGACATCGAAAAATACTTTAGGAATGAGAACCCAGGTTCGAAATTTCCCCAAGACACCTCATGAAAGCTGGAGGGTATATCAGCCAGAACGTTGTGTTAACAACACACAAGATGAGGACAAAAATCCGTCAAATGTAAATAATTCCTCATCTCTTAAATATAGAACTGTATCCTCTCATCTTACTTCTAATTTAGCAATTATCCATTGCAGTGTGGGAGTGTCAGATATTTTTCAGCAGAATGGATTAAATACTATACATTGGCATGAATCTTTGGAATATTATCACTCAAGAAGACAACATACTTGTAATTTGTATTCTGTTGTGTTTAGTATCTTCTGCAAAAATCTGACACAATTTCCACAAACTGATGTGATGCTTTTCAACTAATCACTGTTGTTTGTCTTTCCTGTTACTTAATCCTTTCTGTAAATAGTGTGCTTCACATGTCCATATAGCTAAAGCTTAAATTGTAAAGGATAAAAGAAAAATGGAGATGCACATGTGCGCACGCATAGGTACACACACACACACACACACACACACACACATATACAGAGTTGCTTACAAGCCTAGTTCTTTTGCTGTCATTTTAGAATTCATTTGAAATATTGTCTTCTAAAAGGGTTGGCTGAAAAGCTCATAGGGATGTGACCAAATGAGGTCTATTTTCCAACATAGTCCCCCTTGCCGTTCACACAGTTCTTCCATTGGTGTTGCATTACTTGGATTCCATGGGTGAAGAAGTTTTCATTCTATTAGTCAAAACTTCATCAACAGCAGGCATGACATCATCATCATTGCAATGTTGGTTCCCAGTCAAGTGTTTTTATTCATTTTGGGGGAACAGATGAGAGCCAGATGGAGCCAAATCAGGAGAATAGGAAATGTGATCAACCAGTTCAAACTAGTTATGCACAGTAGCCATTGAAACCCAAGACTTCTGTACTGGAGCATTGTCCTGATGAAACAAAACCCCTTTCATCAGTTTTCATGGGTGTTTGGCACCTTTTGTACCTACCTCAGTACTCTTCATTTTATGGTGTGGCCTATTTTTGCATCTCCCAAAAAACTGAGGCCATCACCATCTCTGCAGATGAAACGACCATGGCCTTTTTTGGAGCAGGTGAATAGGGGTGTTTCCACTGCATGGGTTGTCTCTTTGTTTCTGGCTCAAAGTGATGAACTCAACACTCATCCTGGCTGAGGAAACATTCAAGATAATCAGCTGGATCTGCCTGAAACAATATCAGCTTTTCCAGTGGTATGATCAGCCTGGTGCACTCTTGTTCGGGTGTTAGAATACATGACACCCATTGAGTAGAAACCTTTGTCAGCTCATGTTCATTGTGCAAGTCAAGTTCATTGTACAGAATACTCTCAACTCTCTCATGGGACATTCTCGTAGTACTAGCTATTTAATGAATAGTCAACTGCTTGTCGTCCATCAGCACGTGATGAACATGATCAATGTTTTCCTTGGTGGTGGCAGTTGCAGGATGTCCTGACCTTGGGTCATCTTCAAGACTGTCCCTTCTCTTTCTAAATTTTACATTGTTGATAAAACTGGAGCATCATCCTGTAATGTAGTAATCATGTCACCATGAATGTACTTGTGGGCTAAACCCTTTTTTCTGTAGGTACTTAATAACACCAGGATGCCAAATTTTATCAGTTTTCAAGAGAAATCACTACTAGTTAATTTTGGGGTATTCTTTGAGCAGTCAGATGTTAGTTTACCTGTAATAAAACAATGTAGTTATTAATCAGAAGGGTTAGAATTAATGCATCCAAAATTAATTCACAGCTCTGGCCTTTGAACTTCTCAGCCCACCCTCATACATTATTGTATTGTTCTATAAATTTAGTAGAATAAGAAACAATAGGTGCAAGAGTGACTGCGTGGATTCAGTCCCACTGCATGGCACCTTGGGCAAGTGTCTTCTACTAAAGCCTTGGGCCAACCAAAGCCTTGTGAGTGGATTTCGTAGATGAAAACTGAAAGAAGCCTGTCAAATATATATATATATATATATATATATATATATATATACATACATACATGTATATATTTGTGTGTCTGTGTTTGTCCCCCTGCCACCACTTGACAACTGATGCTGGTGTGTTTACATCCCCATAACTTAGTGGTTCTGCAAAAGAGAATAAGTACCACAATAGAATAAGTACTAGGCTTACAATGAATAAGTCCTGCGGTTGATTTGTTTGACTAAAGGCAGTGCTTCAGCATGGCTACAGTCAACCAAAAGAATAAAAAAATTTGAAAAACACATGTCAAATGTAATATTTTCCTCTGTACATTCCAATTAACTTATTAAAAACAGAAATTATATCTTCTGTCTGATTATCACAATTTCTACATGATTCCTTGCAGTGCCACAATGTCATAATTTAATTTCAACTATTCAAAACAACCAAAGCAGTATTATATGTCTGAATGATTCTTTTGTGTCACCCAATCACAATGTTGTTGCTGACACTCCATTGCTTACGACGTTGAGGGTTCCTGTTGATCCGATCAACGGAACAGCCTGCTCTTGAAATTAACGTGCAAGTGGCTGAGAACTCCACAGACACGTGTACCCTTAACGTAGTTCTCGGGGATATTCAGCGTGACACAGTGTGACACAGTGTGACAAGGCTGACCCTTTGAATTACAGGCACAACAGAAACAGGAAGTAAGAGTGAGAGAAAGTTGTGGTGAAAGAGTACAGCAGGGTTCGCCACCATCCCCTGCTGGAGCCTAATGGAGCTTTAGGTGTTTTCGCTCAATAAACACTCACAACGCCCGGTCTGGGAATCGAAACTGCAATCCTATGACCGTAAGTCCACTGCCCTAACCACTGGGCCATTGCGCCTTCACTACCCAATCACAATATATTCCCAATAAATTAAAGCAACCAAACCAAAGCAGTTGGATGGTTTTGTTGCTATCTGCTTTTCCTTCTGTGAACTTTTTTGAGCCAGCTGTCACCCATGAGCAAGGATGGTTTGGTCTCACATACCATTCTTTTGCTAATTGATTTAGGTGCTTAAGTAGTTGTGAGTAGATCAAGACATCCAGTTGGCTCTCCTATTTTTTGGCCCAGTGGCTCATCTAGGATGCATCTGCTGTCTTGCGTCTGAATAATCTGGAGCAATGTGAAATGAGATAGCTTTCTCAAGGACTTAATGTATTGCCCCGTCTAGGAACTGAAACCATGATATATGATTGTAAGCTGAACACCCTAACCATTAGGCTATCTGCCATCACTTTCATGATCATTTATGCACAAATATAAACACACAAAAGCAAAAGGTATTAAAAAACATTCTGTGATATATCCATGAAATATATATTTAGGAAATGGTATAGACATTGATACTGGAGAAACATTAGAAAAATGTATTAAAAGATTTATTGTTTCAATTAGTTTTTGCAAGATAAGTACATGAGGGGAATGTGTCATTTTTGGTTTTTACATTGTCAAAAACAGTTGAGAATATCTACCACTAACAAGACACTACTAACATTTTAAAATAATATCTCTTATATTGTCTAGTTAAAAACAAAAAAACCATTCCTATAACTTAGATAATTTCTTCACACATTTTTCTCATGATACTAATAAATATTTCAGCCAGAATTTCCAGATTATAGTTATCTTTCCGATGTTTTTATATTTTATTAACAATTTCTGTAGGTTAATATGAATGTTTTGACAATTTGCTCCTCTGTGCTTTTATTAATCTGGTATTGGACATCGATTCAGTAGGTCAAACTACTGAGGATTTTAACTGAAAGTTATGAACTCACTAAAACTTTCTAGTTACTCTATCAACTTGCTTTTTCATACATCAACAGTTAAACTCAGTCTGGTTGAGGTGGAATGTGAACTTAAGATTGATAGGATGTGAAAATGCTAATTCCAGGACTCATCTGTTTCTAACAACATTGTTAATTATTGCTTTATTAACAGTGTAAATTCTTTTTAATTATTTTCTAATTTGCAATCCTACCTGTTTAATAATTAGAATACCCATAACTTAATATATCATTGCACAATGAATTTAAAATAACTGTAAGTGGCTGTCAACATATTTTTAGCTATTATCACTATAAATTGAACCATTATAGACTAATCTCTTATTGGTAATGGGTATGACTAACATTTCAGTCTTTTGTTAATGGGATTCATATGATAAATATAATTTATACATTTATTCATTTTCTGGCTTTAGTCATTGAGCTGTGGTCATGCTGGAGCACCACCTCCAAGTGTTTTAATTGATTATATTGATATCAAAACTTGGTTTGGTACCTAATTTATTTATTTTTGAAGGAAGAAAGGCAAAATCAATTTAAATAAATAAAGGATGTAGCTGGAACATAAAGAGGCATGACCAAATGCTGTTTTTGCAGAATGCTCTACTGATTGTGCATTCTCCCACAACTATATATCAAATCAACAAGGAAGATAACAAAAGACTCAACTTCTTGATCACTTGACTGGTTAGGAATATCAGCTAAATTTTCATCAAGTCACACCTCATCATCTCAGAAAAGGACTCATTAGATAGTCTAGTCTAAGGTTCCCATGTTTATAGGAAAGAGATGAAATAGTCATAGCTGAAATGCCTTTTATCACTGTCTGGTTGATCAAGGCTGAACTAGGGTTACATAACAGCAACAGCGCACGCGCTCGCACGCACACACACACACACACACACACACACACACATACACACACGCACACACACACTTGACAGGATTCTACACATTTTCCATCCACTATACTTTTCTCTTAAAGCTTTGATGGACAGGAGACTATGGGAAAATTTGCTATATGCTTTAAAGAATGACTGCTAAAAATACTCAAGAACTTTAAAAAAATTAAATTGGCAATATAATGTAATGAGCCAAAATATTTTAATAAGTTTTAAAAAGAATGCAGTGGAAACTGAGTCAGATTTTGGTAGTATGATAGTAATTCATGATGTTTAGGTTTATTAGATCTCTTGAGCATATTCAAACTTGTAATGCCAGAAGATATCTAAAATTTTAGATATCTTCACACTGAGTTGTGTGACAAAATAATGATTGCACGAAAAATACTCTGAGACACTTGCTGCATAAAAAACCGATTGCAAAGTGAACTGTAAATTTTATATATTTTTGCTTTGTTAACATTGGTTATATTATTCTTCACTGACTAAGTCAATAAGGCTGAAAATATCTGGAGTTGTTACTGTGCCGCCAAATCTTGGGTGTACTACCCACTGCTTTCTCATTTTAAGAAATTTAAATCCTGAAATTTATCTCCCCTTCCTTTCTTGACAGTAATGAATAATTAGGCTAATGATTTTTATTGTGGATGTAATTTTAATTGAAAACATTTTTTGTTTACTACATTTCATACACTAGTCCCATCCTAGCTGGTATGTTTTATCTAACATCATATTAGGTTTATCATATTTGGTTGCTTCTCTCTATTTTCCCAAATCAACACTATATTCTGTAGTAGGATGTTTATAAGGTGTATAGATACTTTTGCTTTCCATATTAACAACCCACAAGTTATTATTTTCTTTTCTTATACTGTTTTCTCACTTTAGTGAAGTTTACTGTTTCAGAATCAGTCATATTAGTCATACTTCTTTGATAGAAGTTAAAATGAATTTCATGTTTCTTTGTAAAGGTAGTCTATTTCTTTTTCTAACTCTTGCTTTTAAGATGTTGTCGTTGTTGTTGTCCAATTTTCTACAGAAAGATGTCCTCAAGCAACTTCTGTTTGATTAGTTATAATATTTGTTTTCTTTAACATAAGTTAGATTTATTGTGTTTATTTTATTATCATATCGAAGAGGACAGTTGAGTTGTAATATTACCTCTCCATTTAGAGGGAAAAAATACTGTAAATTGCTATTTCTTATTTATTTATTTATCTATTTTATTTTATTTCTGCCTTCACAGCAGAAACTCTTTGCAATGCCGTTATTGGTTGACAGGAATTCAAATAGGAATATTTTGAGTATTCAGTACAATTGTCCAAATAATAGTAACATTTACAAGGACAAAAATTATAATACTTATAACGAAAACGTTACCAGTAATGAGGACATATGTGATAAAGAAAACATGTACACTATTACTTGTTCTACTAAAAATAGCAGCCAAATTTCTCTCAAATCACATCCTATCATCTTAAAAATAAGAACACATGTAAGAGAATGTAGTCATAGTTATACAAACAACGAAGGGATGGTCATGAGTGGAGTGACTTACTCAGTCAAGGCTATCATGATAGAAAGTTCACAGGGGAAAGATATTTCATGCTGTATCTGCATGTAACATTGAATTGGAAAATTGAAAGAGTGGCAACTATAGAAAAAATGATAGGAGTGCCATCCTGAAAAGAAATACCTTGTAAATAGGAAAAATAAGAAAAAACATTCAGGTGGACCTCATGAATGTTGTGTAGCCTCAAATAAACTCTGTGATTCAGCTGACACCATTGCTCATTTCTAGTTTGAAGTGTTTGAACTTTGATGGATTTATTTTTTATATCTCTGTTGCAGTAATGTAATGGTTGAATATCAGAAGGCTGAGTACATTTTTGTCTTCTTTCATTACAATATTTGAGTGATTCACTCTGGTTTCCCAATCAGTCTAGATGAAAATGTGAATCCCAGAGTGTCAGAGCCATGTCATTGCCTCATACTAGCATTGGAGCTTGCTTGTACTATTTATTTTCAATTGTAACTATTGCCCAAAGAATATATCTACTTGCTCAGTCAATTTGCTGAGTAAATTATCTTCATGAAGACTGGAAAGTTGACGTAAGTCTTTTGTTCAAGTATTTTATTTTGGTAGCTCTATGTTGTTTGCCATTCATGTTTTGGTAGATAAAATCAAAATCTTCCATTTCTGTGTTTTAGTCCAGAGCTTTTAAGCCATCATTGGCTTCCATAATGGATCACTTCTTATCTGTCAAATCTTGCAGAATATACTGACCCTAAGCAGGATTTTCTTTCCTTCTTGTTCATTAGTTTTATTTATTTATGTATTTTTGAGTTTTGGTTTAAATTTATCATTTTTTTATTTCTTTTGTTACATTCCCTGGTCGTTTTGTCTTTATCTAAATCTATTTTGTTGAGGTATTAAGCTTCTAATGTGTATCATACTGTTGATATATATATATATATATATATATATATATATATATATATATATATATATATGTGCATGCAAAGAGAGAGGATATCTTTTGTAGTATTTTGAGTTTAATTAATTTGTCTTTTTTTATGGTAGCTTTGAGACACATTTGTTGTATGTTGAATCTAAATCTGATATTCATTTTGAAATTGCTGCTGAATTCATTCCCCATTAATTGTAGTTTCTCTTTTATTTTTGAAATCACAAGAACATGATTTATAGTTTGTCTGCAGCATTTGTAACCATTGATGGTTTGATGTAGTAAATATGTTTATTCAGTGCTAGACAACAATGTAATGAAGACTAATTTCTTTTTCTTACAAGGATAGGGCCACTTTATCTTCTGTCATCATGAATTGTTAATGATATTTTCCATTTTACCATGACATTGTTGATATACTGTTGCAGTACCAGGGTTGTTTTGTTGATGTACAATGTCTCCACTACTTAGAAGTGAGACTATTCAGATAGTGGTTTCTCAATCCATGCCATGCTTAGATCTTTGTTTCTCAATTAGTTGTTTTCAATAACTGCTCAGTTTTAACAAAAATTCTTTTTAATTCCATGTTTTATCAGCAACACTCTTTCAGCTCTTCTGACATGATACTCTCATCCAAGAAATTATACATATCAAGATTTTGTGTATTGTTGGTTAACAAGTTACTTGTCAGCACTTTAGAAGATGACTGATGTTTTTGATTTTGTTAATTTAATATTTTCGTTTCTAGATATTATTTTTGTTTGCTTCACAAGTATATGGTTTGGGGTTTGATCCCACTGTGTTGAATCTTGAACAAAAGTCTTCTAAAAAAGTAGTGAGTTGTGAATGAAATTTGACTGATGGAAATTGCATAGAAGTCTGTCGACTACTCCTCTTCACCTGAGGAAGACTTAATTCATTGCCTAATACAACACCAACACCTGCCCTTTTGGTGTCCTTAACCATGACTCACTGTGAACCAGTTTCTACATCATCACCTGTCTTTTAGGTGTCCTTAGCATTTCACTGTTACAAAACGTTAGGCTAGGTCTCTACTCTGATCATAATTTTTACCTTTCCTCCCACTAGTCTCAGTAATCATAGACACTGCCCTTCTTCTTCTAGGACATTAAAAAAATAAGCGAATAAAAATCTGACTAAACTAGTGTCATGCACCTTCAAGTCTCAGATAACAATCCCAGTAGCACAACATCCTAACAAGTTTATGCACCTTCTAAAATACTACTGGATTGAACAGCATAATGGCTTCTTGAACAATGCATTTTATTTCACATGGCTCCTCCTATCTTTTCTCTTTAAAATGAATACCAGCCCAAGTGCTGATGCTCCTGCTATCACATCCTGGATATTCTATTGGTACAAGTATGAGAGGACATCTGTCCCTGCTTGTGACGACATAAGCGCTGAAAACAATTATCAATGCTACAAAATCATACTTGTGTTTGACACCTATGCCACTATTCAGTAACTTTTACTCTGACCTTGTCAAACAATTTCATAAACTATTGTTCTTTCATCATTGTTGTATTTTTCTCAACAGTATTAATGTTTAGTCATTGTCTCCAACATTTAGCAGTCGTATTTTAGTATTAATATTTTGTGAATGTTATGGCTTGTTCAGATATTAGAATTTTAGAATAGCTGTTATAAGGTGCTTAATGTAAAATTCCACCTTTAGCAGATTAAAACTCATTAGTTGTTTAAAAAATTCAGTTACTGTTAATATATCATTTTAGTTTATTCATCCACGCACACACACACACACACACACACACGCAGGCACGCAC
>NC_142936.1:38998206-39038206 GCF_046866305.1 Octopus bimaculoides
AACAGTTAGAAAGTGTATATAAGAAGTGTAGATATGTGTGTATACAAATAGATATCTGCATGTATCTTTATTTTCGTTTACTTTCTTTATATCTTTAGAAATAGTACGTGTGCAAAGAGTGTATATGTGTGCATATATAAATAGATATATGTATATATATTTCATTTTGCTTTATTATACTATTTCTTTCCTGGCTTATAATAAGTAAGAATGTAAGAAGTATATAAACGAGCATATAAAGATGGATACACGTGTGTATTGTTTTTTTTTATATGTGTGCATGTATGTGTATATACATGTGTGGATATATAGAAATATACATATTACATTGTATGTGGGTTAGACTTTCAACTCAACATATATTGTTATTGATATAAACTGTGAAAACAGAAAGAATATTAGTAAAAAGCATACATGTGTGTGTATATATATATATATATATATATATATATATATATATATATATATATATATGCATAAGTGAGTATATGGAAGGATATACATATATATATATATCGCAGAATCCTTTGTGTTTTTGTTTTTATTTTTGCATTTACAATTTATATATATATATATATATATATGGTGGTGGGGAGGGTTAAAGATATCTACTTGCTCATTTTTTTTTCTGTTTCAAAACAGCATATAAAAATTAGACAGTCATAAATAACTTTAGGCTGATTTGAGGGTAGAATGAAGTCAGTTGTTTTGTTGCAAAAGACAGAGGGTAACTTAGATCCCCCCACCAAAAAAAAGAAAGAATACAAGCAGTTGACAAGTACTGAAATGGTCAGTCATCATCACTTTATCACTTTATATCTCTAAATGCTTAAGTTAATTCTTCATTTTATTCTTTATTATGTTTAAGACTTCTTTATAACCTGACCATTAAGACTAAATTGTAATTTATAGTCAACCTGAGTATTTTTTTGTCTATTTCTTTATATCTGTATTTTTTATTTTGGTTATAATCGTATTTTGTCTGTCCCTATATCTACCAGTTTAGTTTCGTCTGTAAACTACTGGAAATGATACATCACTTTGGGTATGTATTCTCACATTGAGTTAAATGATCTAATGGACTTATTTAAACAATCACCTGAGGAGGCACATTTTGCACCTTAGCTGGACGATAATGATTACATATCTCATCAATGTACTACAAGTATAAAAATGCATCAAAACAGTTGTAGTGGTTTTTAAATAAATATCATTGTATATTCAATTTTCTATCATGTATCTATTTATATAAATTCTATGGATACTATGGAATTCCTGATTTCTATCCAGTAGCAGGAGCATTTCCACTATATGATATTAGGTAGCCAATAACTGTGGACAAGCTTTGCATAGCATTTTACAAGGTTTTTAACCTAAATCTTATTTAACTAAAAGATATAAAGATATCATCATCATATATTCGTGTGCGTATAATTACTCACATACATTGTTTGCTTATATGAAGTTTTTTTTATTAATTGTATCAATTACATTTCTACATTTAATAAAATTATATGTAGTTTTGATACTTTGGTATATATAGGCGCAGGAGTGGCTGTGTGGTAAGTAGCTTGCTTACCAACCACATAGTTCTGGGTTCAGTCCCACTGCGTGGCATCTTGGGCAAGTGTCTTCTACTATAGCCTCGGGCCGACCAAAGCCTTGTGAGTGGATTTGGTAGACGGAAACGGAAAGAAGCCCGTCATATATATATGTGTATATATATATATATATATATATATATATATATATATATATGTGTGTGTGTATGTGTTTGTGTGTCTGTGTTTGTCCCCCTAGCATTGCTTGACAACCGATGCTGGTGTGTTTATGTCCCCGTCACCTAGCAGTTTGGCAAAAGCGACCAATAGAATAAGTACTAGGCTTACAAAGAATAAGTCCCGGGGTCGATTTGCTCGACTAAAGGCGGTGCTCCAGCATGGCCGCAGTCAAATGACTGAAACAAGTAAAAGAGTATGTATATGTCTCTCTCTTTCTCTATCTGTCTGTCTGTCTGTCTCTCTCTTTCTCACTATATATATATATATATATATATATATATATATATATAACTTCCCTCCATTTCTCTCTCTCCCTTTTCAAACTTTCTTCTCTGTTTTATTTCTTCTATTGCTTGCTAGACAGTTAAATATCTGGTACATAGCGATGCTGGAGAGCAGCTTCTGTTGCTGACTGTTTATTCATTTTAAAATTATAGAAGATAGCTTGTAATGAAGACCACCTTTTGATTTGTTTATGATAATAGCGTTGGAGGGACACCAACTACAGTGATGAACATTGCGTATTTTCTTTGTATTGCCGTGGAAAATTTATTGAAATGGAAAGTGCAAGTTTAAAAAAAAATGATTATGCGTTACGTATTTAAGACATTAAAGTTAGCTAAAAATAATACCCCCCCCCCAAAAAAAAAATATAGTCTCAGTGTATTATATTATTTTATAGACTGGAGCTATATACATTGCCCTGCTGTCAAGGGTCTTAATCAATTCTTTCAACCTCAGTATGTAGTGTGGTATACATTTTCTTGATTTATATCTTCTTTTATGGCTGCTTTAACTGATTTAAATCTGAGTGTTACATCATTTGTACGAACTTAATTACAACAAGGCATTGGTACTGCTTTACATAAACATACATGATGGGTTTCCTGTACAATTTTCACCTACCAAATTTTCAGTTAATCTATTGTTCAAGTCAAGGGTTCATATGAGACACAATTGTCCAATGTATTGCCATATCATAGGATTAAACCCCGAACCACACAGTTGCCAAACAGACTTCTTAGCCACACAAACATGTCTGTTCCCATATTCAAGATTGTCTAAAGTTTTATACCCAAATGATTTATACATTATAATATTTTTATACAGTTGTAAACTTTGTAGTGCTAGCTTTGGATGCTTACACTTGGCTCTAGATGCAAATACAATTCTTATTTCTTCAGGAACATTAAAGAACAAATATCACTGAGACAGTATTGGATTATTTATAGTTTCACCTGGAGAAGACTGCATGACAAAATATTATATTCATCAGAAAATGTCATAAACCTATTGTTTCAGAAAAATTGAGAGCAGAACCATACAAACCTATCCTACTCCTAGCTTTACCAAATAACACAGCAATTAAATATGTATAACAAGTTGGTAAATTACCAAAGTAATACAAGTTTGTCATAGGGATATGATAACAACTGCTTCATTTTGCCTCATCACTAGATTGTCTGACCACAATCTAATCTTCCTATCACAGAAGGTATTTTAAGTCCGAAAACTGGTTGTGGCATCATCTGTTCTTGGTTGATTATCAATATATGTGCTTTATCTTTGACTCAAGAAGCTATGTTGGTAACTAAAACCATTCACATAGTTACATCCCTACCTTTTTGCATTCCATATATGATCATATGCCCCAATTTCAAAACTCATGGCTAATTCAATTACGTGTTGTTTATGAAAATTGGGTATTTTTCTTCTACAGTTGTAGATGTAACTTCTAAAAGATGATCATCAAAAAAACTAAGAATGCTCTCATGCACCAGGTGACCTCCATGAAGTATGAAAGGGTGTTTAAGTAGTTTCCTTCTTCAATTCTTATATTAAAAGTCTTCTTTCTTCACTATGTCACTCAACAAAGATGATCAATACCTAATATAATTGCAGTCCGTCAAATCCAATATTTGAACAGAACACACCTAAAACGCTGTAAGCTGCTACAAACGTTAGATCTCACGATTTTTGCTAATCTTTCCTAAACCCTAAAACAAGTAGCATTGCTGTAACCATATCACAAAGACTAAGATCCTGTAATAAGTTATAAATTCCTCCAGATTTTCAGTATACCTGCAAGCATTTTTATAAATGTTCAAACTGAATATCAACATGGCATCCTTTAGTGTGATTAGACAGCAAACATAAGCAAATCTCTTCCTGAGATAAAAAATTATAAGTTGGTGCTCTTAAATCTGGCGTGCTAATATCTGATTATTCACACAGTCTGGTAGATCCCACAGTCTGGTAGATCCCACAATCCAGCATGTTTTGAATCAATCATCTAAAAATAATATTACATTGATATTGTATGAAATAATGATGTATCTAAATTACATCAAACAATGATATATTTATATGATATCAAGCAATAATATATTACCTGACACGATAAAAACCTTGTGTGGAAGCATTGTTAGTTATATTATTTCCTGTTTTAAACTTTATTCTACCTTTTGATATCATTATATATATATGGATTGAGATAACAAGAGTATTTTTGTGAAAGGGTTCCCTAAGGAGGCAATTTCTGTTTACAGGTAGTTTTTTGAAATTGAATAATGTCCAGATTTATAATGATTGCCAGATTTAAGATATCCAATCTATGATATTAAAAATTCAAACAGAAGATCAGAAAAGGAATAATGTATTCATGATAATCACCAGTTATATTTTATAAATATATATTTTCTGTCTTCATCTTTACTGCCTGTTACTCTCCTTTTAGATTCTTATGAATCTACCTACCTACTCAACCATCTTCGATTCTCTGTCCGTATTCTCATTCTGTTCACTTTCTTATACCTTGAAGGTACTCTCTGGTACCTCATCTTTATCATCCTCTATTCCTTTCCTACTGGAGTAGCCATATATCTCCTCTACAGCAAGACACCTGTTCCTGTCCCTCTGTCCTACTTTAGCTTTCCTACACCTAGCACAAAGCCACCTCCCTTAATACTGCTCTCTGCTCTGTCTAGGGGTCCTGTTTTGATGATTTATTTGGTGACCTCACTAGTACTGGTGCCACAGAGGAAGGCACCTAGTACATTCTGTAAAGTAGTTAGTATTAAGTAGAACATCCAGGCACAGAAACCTTGTCAAAAAAGACACCAGAAACCAACGAAGCCTTCAGGTCTGTTCGATCCTGTCAAACCACTCACTCTGTCAGCACAAAATGTGGACTTGAAATTATAATGATACCTTCATAAATACTGTGACAAGTGTTGTGAAGATGTAATTTGCTTCTTGACTTTTTGGACACTGTGTATCTAAGACTACACTATTCATTTTATGTTCCTTTTTAAAGGATTGTAGTTTAAAATTTGATGTAAATGCCATCGCAATTTCCAGCACGTTGAGTAACTCTGCAGAGGATTCCTCATTGGCTCATTGTAAGCAGATTTGTAATTGTTCAGCTATCTGCTCTTACTAAGCAAACCGATGATGTAAGGCATTCTAGCTGTGACCAACCTGTCTTTTAGGGATATTATCTATGATTGTATTAGCCAATGTGCTGGTGTTGTTACTTTTAGAAGGTTGAATAAACACTGAGGTTTGCTTGTTGTTTCTAAATTTTAATCACCCTGAAAAAGAGTTTTTGTCTACAAATTACTTTGATAATCCTATTTAAGTTTTTCAGTTCACTGTATTACATATGTGATCTCACATAAAAGTATGTAAAGATTATCTAAATTAGACAAGAAATACTGCTACAAATTTAGTCTTTTGCCATACTTGTTAAAACTATATCACTAGTCTGCTAGCTGATCTACAAGCTCAATATATGTATTCTGTATAATATAAATTCTTTACTGAATATAAAGTTTCACATTTTTATCCTATATTCTGATGTCAAAAAGGATGCCATAAGGAAATGTTAACACATTATGGAGATTTTTTTACCTTTCTCTTGTATTTTTCTGAGTACAATTCTGTAGTATCCTAAACTTACTTTCATGCATGAGTTTGTTTCCTTCAGGCTTTGACTTCAATGGACATCAACAACATCAAACTAACAAATGTGATAAGGAGACAAACATTTTATGCAATAAATTTTTGTCTTGCATTTAAAATTCAAATAGTGAAACCAAACAAGAAAATTAAAAAAATGACATATAAAGCAATGACTAAATCTTATGTTGTATATAAATATACTAAATATATGAATATTGTAAAAATATAGTAAGTATATAGTATACAATTATATATGTATCCTTTCCACTATAGGCACAAGGCTTGAAATTTTGGGGGAGGGTGACTAGTTGATTACATTGACTCCAGTGTGTAACTGGTACTTAATTTATCGACCCTGAAAGGATGAAAGGCAAAGTCGACCTTGGTGGCATTTGAACTCATAATGTAAAGACAGACGAAATACCTCTAAGCTTTTCACCCAGTGTACTAACGACTCTGCCAGTTTGCTACCTTATATAGATATATATATATCAGGAAAGCTGTCATCAATTTTGTAATAGACTGATAAGATTTTAGTGAACTTGTGTTTTTCTGAGTTGGGAGCCACTTATGTTGATATGAGAAATATCCTTATGAAAAACATGATAAACAATTCAGTTCTATATTTAAGAGATGAGGAATTATGTACATTATTTATATTATTTACATCTGATGGATATTTGTCCTTATCTTGTTTGTTGTTAACACGTTTCGGCTGGTATACCTTCCAGCCTTCATCAGGTGTCTTGGGGAAATTTTGAACCTGGATTCTCATTCCTAAGGTATTTTTCCATGTTATTATTGTTGTTGTTATTATTATTATTATTGTTATTATTATTATTATTCATGTCACTGCCTGGAATCGAACTCGTGGGCATATGGCGTAGTGGTTAAGAGCGCAGGCTACTAACGCCAAAATGAGTTTGATTCCAGGCAGCGACCTGAATAATAATAATGATAGCATCGAAAAATACCTTAGGAATGAGAACTCAGATTCGAAATTTCCCCAAGACACTTGATGAAGGCTGGAGGGTATCTCAGCCAAAACATTGTGTTAACAACGAACTAGATGAGGACAAAAATCCGTCAAATGTAAACAATGTATGATAAACAATTATTCTAATTGTTACAATGCGTGCTTGAGAGTGTTATGCTTTCAACAAGCTTAATTATTTCTCTTTCATTTCAATAAGCCATGCTTACAGGTGTTAGCAATCATTGATTTCCATGCCAAATCTGAAGCTTCATGATCATTCTTGGAAGAGATTCAGTTGTGATTTCCTGTTGCATTTCTACTAGTTTACTTACACTTTACTCTGCTAGTCTCTCACTCAGCTGAGCTCACCTTTGAGGTACAGGGCCTATTTATCACTCAGACTGGCTTTGGGCTTATCCACACACTGGTACTTGTGATACATGTCTACTGGCCAGCTCTCCTCTGAATCCTGTATGCCTTAGCCTCAGAAAATCTTCTGCTGTTTGGTACATAACTGGGGCCTCTTGACAAGTATTACCATCCAAGGCCAGAACAGACTTGAAATTAGTGGTGTGAAGAGTAACACTAAATTTTCTAAAACTTCTGAATTCCTGAGCTGGAGTCTCACCAGAGGATACAGTTTAATGTGTTGCCCATGTGAAGTAGTGAAGAAAATTGAAGATGTAATTGAAATTTTTAACATAATTGGACAATGTTTTGAAAATTTATAAATTTATACATGAAATAGAAATAAGAGTATTTATATAATATGGGATATCCATGAGTACCTCTGGTGCATTCTTGTTTCTACTTCGCAACTAAAATCTGAGCTTTTATTCTTATAAAAGCAAGAGGTAATATTTTTCATAGACCCACCCTGTTAAGTTGGATAACACAAACATAATTAAAGTATTGTTAAATGATATTTAATAAAAGTTGATATAAAACAATGTCTAAAATCTTGAATTTTTTTAGGCAAACTTTAACAACTCATTACAAACATATCTTTTAAACTTATAAATGTTAATTATCTCCAGATCACAAGGACGCATTAAGATGTTGCCTATGTTTTGGGTTCAGTTCGCTAGGCATTGTCTTCTACTTCAGTCACAGGCTGACCAATGCCCTGTGAGTTTGAAACTGTTGAACGGCTATTGTAAATGTGTTCACAAATGCTTGTGTGAGCAAGTTTGTGCGTGTCCCTCACTGCTTGAAAAACAGTGTAGAAATCTACATGTTCCCTTATCTTAGTAGTTTGGCAAAAAAGAGATCATTAAACTTAGTTAGTACTAAACTTTGAATAAGTAGTAGGGCTGATTTGATTGGCTGAAGTACTTCAAGGTAGTGCTCTAATATGGTTGGAGTCCAGCAACACAGGGCTCTGCTAAAAACATCCAAGGCCAGGTAGTGGTGTTCAACAAGACAAGTAGATTAAATCAAGTACCCAAAGCAAAGAACAGTTACTCTGATGGGCTTTCACACAGATTTTGTTAATCAAATTTCACTAAACATGTTTTAGTGGACCAGAGACTGAGAGAATGCACTTACCCAGGGTGCTGTGCAGTAATCTCTTAATTATCAAGCTCTGTTGTGTAATGGCACGACCCTGATGTTGTTGTAATTTAGTCCCAGGGCTCTGAATATGCAGACCCAGGATCTTTTTGTCATTATGCACAAAATACACACTGTATCTCTGACTATCATTATATTATGTTAGTTCCTTTCTTAAGATGGTAGACTGTAATTTGAGGCAGGTTTGGCTGTTATTTCTAGTATCTCAAGGGATTCCACAATAATATCTTCATTGTTGTTTAGCAGCTATTTATCATTAAATGTATTTCAGCTGTGTTAATCCCAGATACATTAAAGTTATTTCAGTCATGGCCATTCCATCATTTTCACAGCTGCTGCAGTGTATCTAGGACTATATTGTCTGATGTTTGGTCTTCTCCTTTTCAAAGATTGTAGATTTGATTGTGATAAGAGGTAGATTTGACTGTTATGTTCATCAGGTTGAATAAACCCATAGAAGCTTCTTCACAGGATTATAAGCATAAAACTGTTGTTTAGCTCAAGTTAGCTTTGATTGAGCAAAACTATGATGAAAGACATCCCAATCATGATTAACCTTTCTTTTTAAAAGTATGTCTTAGGTGAGCAAACAATATGGCAGCTTAAATATTAGGGTAAACATAAAGTATTTTATATATTAAAGTATAAAATTACATGGAAAATACTCAGAAAATATGAAGTCACTTAAAAATAGTAATTATGTCGTTAAAATGACATAATTACTATTTTTAAAGGAATTAAGTAGATTATCTTTTATCTTTCATCATTTACTGGCTTCAGTCATTAGACTGCAGCCATGCTGGGGCAGTGCCTTGAAGAACTTTTAGCTGAATGAATCGGCCCCAGTACTTTTTTTTTAATCCTTGTACTTATTCCATTGGTCTCTTTTGCTCAACTGCTAATTTTCTGGGATGTAAACACACCAACACCAGCTGTCCAGTACTGCAGATAGGGACAAATACACACACACACACACACATGCATATACACACACATATATATGATGGTCTTCTTTCAATTTCCATCTAACAAATCCACTCACAATGCTTTGGAAGACACCTGCCCAAGGTTCCACACACTGGATCTGAACCCAGAACCATGTGGTTGGGAAGCAAGTTTCTTACCATGCAGCCATGCCTGCACCTACAATGAATACACATAACTGTAAATATTTTGTTGTTACCGTTAATAGTTGTGATGTTTGTCAAATGTTGTACCAGCTCAGTCTCTTAAAAAGAAGCAAAATCTCTTGAATAACATACACTTTTAACTTCATTTTTCTCATCAATGGAATGTTTGCTAGATTCTAATACTATCATTGTATGAATATTACAGCCTTTCCCTGGAATAAATCCATATTTTTAAGTGAGTATGTGGCAGGTTCAGCATATTGATTCACTTCAGCATATAAACGCCAATATATTACCCTAATATATTACTTCAGTATATTGCTGCTTCTAATACAATTGACTCCAGAAGGATAAAAGATAAATTTGAACTCTCTGAAAAGTATGATTCCCCTCATATATATATATATATATATATATATATATATATATATATATATATATATATATGCACACCCTAAAACAGATTACACAGGCACACTTTTAGATTTTATTACACTAACACAGATATAAGATTTATATTTGAAATTGTAATCATTGATACATGTAAGACATCTGGGGATTTTATTTCTCCTATCCAATTATCCAAATGAAAGGTATAAGTGGTGTCTATTCTCTGTTAGATTAATGCAAATATAGTAATGCTCCTTTTTTTACATACACACAAGCATACACACACACACACACACACACACATGTGCATGTGTGTGCATGCATACATATGCACATATATACACACACATATACATACACACATACATATACTTACACATATATGTACATACACACATATATATATATAGATACACACACATATATATACACACACAAATATATACCTAAATACATGCACATATATGCGTGTGTATGTAATATTGTGTCAGCAGCCTTGAATTTTATTGTAATTAAATCGTGTTGAAGTTGATAATGGAGGTGATGACTTATGGAAAATTATGCCAACTGTAGGAAATATCTGTAATTACCGAATTTCATGGTAGCACAGTAAGAGAAAATGTTTTTAAACAGTTAGAAGGAAGCATCTGAAATGGTGGAAAACAATTCTGTTGATTAAGGGCAGTCTGCTGCAAAGTTCATAGCAAGTTTGAAGCTGGGGAAGAATTCCTATTAGATAGTGAATGACATGCTGATTGCATGCCAAAATGAGAAGTACTGCAAGAAAAGTAATGTGTTGAAAAGAGATGGAATAAAACAAGTAGCGAGATATATTTAGCAGCTCAAACATGGTGTGTGAATGTGTGTGAGACAGGGTATGGGTGAATGTGTGTGAGACAGGGTATGGGTGAATGTGTGTGAGACAGGGCATGAGAAAGAAAGGGGAAAAAGCAGTGTGTTTAGCATTGATACCGGGTGCAGAAGCTTCCTAAATGTGATAATCAGTGAACATGTGAAGCATGAAATGTTCAGAAGTTGAAAAGACTCTTTACAATAAGAACAAATCAGGATGCCACAAGGGAAAAAGTGTCTATATATCTGTGTACTGTTTTTGATGTTTAGGTCTGAGTCATCTCTACATTTTATCTTCCTCATTTATCAGTTCACCTGTTATTGCATTGCTGACAGATTTATATCTTCATTTCCATTAAAACATCAATAATAAAGTTCATCCTCTCACCTCAATTCAATAGAAGTGCAACAATTGCTTCTCAATTACAAAGTGTATCTCTGCTGAATGTGGACTGATAATATAAGAAACACTATTTTCTGAATCACTGCTTTTTGTTTCTTTCTCTCTGTTTCTGCCATAATATTTCAGTGATATCTTCAATAGATGATTCACATCAGTCAATATCAATTGTTGATATGGAATATCATAAATGTATGTGGAATTGTTATTACAAGGAAATTATAAATTAATAAATACAAATGTATAATAAATATGTCTATAAATAACAAATGTAAAATACGAGACGTCTTTCTAATGAACTATATTTATGACCATGTATTGCTTTCTAGTTGTTGATATAGTTTCAACAAGTGCAGCCCTGGCTGTGTGGTTAAGGACTTTGCTTCTCAAACAATCTACTTTCAGAGTCAACCCCACTGTACAATGCCTTTGTCATATGTCTTCTACCATATGCTGAATCTGTCTCATTTCACCTTTCTAATGTCATCTGCCTCAATGATTCAATGTTACAATTCATCTTGGCTCTTACACTCCACCTAAAGCAACGCTGCTAGTACAGAAGTTGAAATTTGTCAATTGTTGTCTTTGTAACAGTTAGTTTTTATTATCCATATATATCCCCGATCAACATACTGAAACTTCAAAACACTTTTGATTTCTTTCTCTGTTTAATTATGACTCCTTACAATACATTCATATGATGTAACACTCCCATTCTCTGGACACTATGGATACTTCAGGTTACCCAAGGCAACAGGTGCATTGTCTCTAGCCTATTGAAGACATCTAAGCAGTAACTGAAATCATTTTCTCAGGCATGTCTCTCCACACCTCTCACAAAACTTTACTTCTATTGTATGTGGCAGTACAAGTGATTAGCATTAACTGAGGCACCCCATCCCCACAAAAAAATGGGAGTCAGACCACTGAATCCATCAGTATTCATTCCATTATCTTCAGACAAAGCACCAAGAGCTAGAGCCTATTCTTGTAAAGCACTACATCTATCTACAGGAATCTATCCTGATCTTCTTACACATGTTACAATCTATCCCATCTCAAGAAGTGCACCCTTACTGATCCTGAAAACAATCAAATAACTGCTCTTACTTCTGGTACCACAAAAGTGTTGAAATCAGTTGTTAGCAACTTTCTCCTACACTTTTCTTTTTGGTTACCATCTGCTAGCTGCAGTAGACCCAAATCTACTGGTGAGCTGCTCTCCATTGTCACTTACCAATGATTCCTTGTTCTTGAGAAATATGGCAGAAACAATGTCAATGCACTTGATATCAATAAAATATTTGATTGTCTACCATGAACATCTAACTCTCAACCATGAACATCTAACTCTCAACTGTTCATCTCATGCATTGCAGCATTCACTAACGGCATTCTATTCAACTAATATTCCATTAACTGTAGTGTGACCAAGGCTGGTTATCTGGATCATTCTTTTTGTCCTGTATACTAATAACCTACTCACTCTCATCCCTATTAACGTTTACTCCTTAGCATATCCTATTACTCTCCATTAATCTTCACAATGCAGCATCCACATGCTATTTAGACACATCACACCAAAACTTTCACTGCTTGCATGTTGCAGAGACCTCAAAACCATTCTCTAATGAGAAATTGACAACCTTTCCAACTTTAACAGCACCAAAACTCATTTGCTGCAGCACCTAACAAGAAATCTTGTACCTTACTCTCACTTGTCTTGTACAATACCCAGTTAAAAACCTTTCAAGTTGCTATAGATTTTACGCTTCACAATCACTGATTAATATCTTCTGGCAACCACCCTGCCTTAGCTGAACAATAATTGACTTTCATCTTTAGGATCAAAATACTTCCGGACTGTTTAAGTGCTAAGTGTCTTCAAAGCTCAGACAAGATTTTTGTGGAATACTTCTCTTACATCTGTTTCCACAGATGATATCATCGACCATAGCTAAAGGAATATCTGCCATTCAGCAGACTGGCAAGTATTAACTCATTAGTACTCTGCAACTTCTACCCACAGACAAGCTATCTCCTCACTTTTTATATCATTACTGCAATGGTTTCTATCTATATAAATTAGGTAGTTGTGTACTGTCTCCACCCATGTCCACCTGATTCATATATCTCTCTATATTTCTCACCAATTCTATGTTTTCTTACTCATGTCTTGTTACACAAATCACTAAGTTCAAACTTCTCCCTCAAAACCTTAACACTCAGGAATTCCCTCCTCTAATTTTTATGCAGATGTTAACATGTCATTTAAATTGGATATTGACAGCAATGTTGGACAGCCAGGAAAGCTCATGAGAGCAGTATATTTACACTGAATGAAAACCATGATGACATTTTTTTAAAAATAAATATCAATCATTTAAAATTGTAAATATAACTGAACGTCTTCTAGTTTCTGTTAGGAAGTGCAATATATATATATATATATATATATATATATATATATATATATATATATATATATACATACATACATACAGGGTATTAGATGAAGAATTCCATGTCAGGTTTATATATCTGCAGCTGTAATGATTGTAGTTAAGTAAACCATCAAACCCACTGACAAAAGCATGAAACATGAATGAAAGGCACTTATTTAATGTTCTGGAGAGTTGACATTGTTTGGACTGCTGGGTCTCTAGAGGCTCATTCATTAATTATTCAGGAGCATGTATATAATGATGATAGGGAAAGGAGTGAAATATATGTTAAGTACAAGATGTGTGTTGGTATGTATGTATATGGACAAATATACTTTATTGAGGTAATTAGAGGGTAAATGGTAATTGAAGTTTAGGATATTATTTACATTATTTACATTTGATGTATATTTGTCCTCATCTTGTTTGTTGTTAACACGTTTCGGCTGATATACTCTCCAGCCTTCATCAGGTGTCTTGGGGAAATTTCGAACCTGGGTTCACGTTCCTAAGGTATCTTTTGATGATGTTGTTGTTGTTATTCCACTGCCTGGAATTGAACTCGGAATCCTGGAGTTAGTAGCCTGCGCTCTTAACCACTACACCATATGCCCTGAATAATAATAATAATAATAATAATAATAATAATAATAATAATAATGATAATAATAATGACATCGAAAAATACCTTAGGAATGAGAACCCAGGTTCGAAATTTCCCCGAGACACCTGATGAAAGATGGAGGATATATTAACCGAAACATTGTGTTAACAACAAACAAGATAAGGACAAATATCTGTCAAATGTAAATAATGTACATAATTTCTCATCTCTTAAATATAGAACTGAAATTTAGGATGTTGGAAAGGGTTTGTGAAAATAGATGCTGCAAAGATAAGTGCATGCTTATGGAAAACAAGGTGTATATGTGTGTGTTTGTGAGTGGATCCATGGGTTGTTAGGGATAGTGATTAAATGTCTCAGATGAGTTTTTCTGAATACAATTTTAAATTTTACTTTATTTATTTTTTGGATTAGCTATGTCTTTTGAGATACTAAACATCTTGATAATGTTTCAGATTATGTACTTCATACCTCATGAGAAATGAAATGGTTGGCACTTTTTGCCTTCACTTTTAAGTAACCCTGTGTGTTGTTCAAAGAAATTATAATTTTGAAAAAATATTTTCTAAGAACTTTATTTTCTTTATATTTTAGATCACTTACTTCCAAATTATTTCCCTTCCCCATAATTTATGAGATACCAAACACAACTTCAGCACATTTTTATGTACACACTGTTACAGTTGGTTTGATTCCTGTCATCTGGTGTCTTATTTCTGGAATCTGTATCTCTAGGTTTGAACTGGGAACATTTATTTCTAAGTTACTCTGGATTAGTTTGTTAGACTGGGGAAAGGATACAAACAGTTCATAAAGAGCATGAATTTGTTTGCCATGAGAAAAGAGAAGGGCTTAATATTTTAGACTTAAACTCTAGATGCAGGCATAACTGTGAGGTGAAGAAGTTCAATTCAGAACCGTGAGATTTTAGGTTCACTGCATAGTATGCCTTCCTCTACAACCCCAAACTAACTGATTTCTAATGAGTAAACTTGGTGGACAGAAAAAGCTGTGTAAAAGTCCATCATATATATATGTATGTATTGTATGTGTGTGTGTGACTGGTGTTAGTTTGTTTTCATCCCTGTACTTTAGTGGAACAGCAAAATGAGACTGATAGAATAAGTACAGGATTTAATAATTACATGGGTTGGTGTGATTGACTAAATGCTTCAAGGTAGTGTCTCAGTATGGCCACATCTAATGGCTGAAGCAATTAAGATATTTGCTTCATATCCTATAGTTTACTCTACCAATCACTGAGCACTTAAGTACTTACTGAAATACTGTAGTTGGTCCACTCACCATGTCTATAATCATGTAAAGGCACCAACTATTAAATGACATTCTGGTTGTTATCTCACAGCTGCATTGCTTTATGGACATTTTAATTGATTGAGTCCCTTACTATAATCTGCAATTCTACTTTCCTTAGTGGTGTCCACAGACTGTTATTGGCATTAGATGCTAAGAAACACTTGGTGAAAGAGCTGTGTTAGTTTTCCAGTCTAGATTGTATTTCAACTTAGTCACTGAGCAAGAAATAAACTAATTTACAATCAAGTGTAGACTATTCAAGTTAAGGTTTGCATGACTAAACATTTTTTATTTTAATTTTCTTTTTTAAGAAATGTGATATGTAACTTACCAGTCAGACAAACTAAGTCAGCAAAAATATCAATCAATATAGTTACAAGCTGGACATTTCTTTCCCATATGTAAAATAAATGAATAAAATGGTGAACATTTAAATTCCTTACAGTGACATGATTAATATTATATAAGTCATGTCAGGAAAGTAAAAATCTTTTTTGCTTTCACCTTCTCTTTATTTAGTTTTTGTATAATTTTTTTATGGTTCTTATATTTGTTGTTCCATGATAAGAAATTCAGGTGTTTCCATGAATTATTGGCAAAAGTATTTTATGTCTGTGAACGTGCTTTTTCATGCCATTGTTTTATGCAACCACTGCTGCTGCTGCTATTACGATATTCCTTCTTTTCAATGTCGTTCACAGTGAGAACTTCTGTCAATGCTAAAGGCAAAAATCCAACATCACTTTCATGCTTTGAACTTGTGATCTTTTGAAGTCAATAATTGAATAACCAATCAGCTATTCCATATATATATATATATATATATATATATATATATATATGTATAATATAATATATGATATAATATAATATATAGTGTGTGATGTGTGAGTTTCAGCTAAATATTTTGCATTATCAGCATCTAGAGGTCTAGAGGTGATATAATAATGATAATAATAATAATATTCTGTGACCAGCCAGGCAATCTGTTTTAGATTAAATAGTTAGTACAATTAATCTTACTATATTATTGATTCATATATTATTAACCTTTGATGAGTGAAAAATTACATTGACTCCTATCAGAAATAATGATAGCTTTGAAGAATATAAGAATTATTGCTTTCCTATTCATGCCATGTAATTTTTAACCAGTTGTGTCTCAGTTTCTCACCTTATTACAGAGAAATTGAATTTGGGAAGCATAACTGTTTTGGATTTTAAATCTGTTGAATTTCTACAAGTAGGGTGTGAAGGTATAAAGGTACTACATATAGAGGTACCATTAAGTGTCTAAGTATATTTACTATCATTTGTTTCATATCCATAATAGGTACAGGTGTGACTGTAGTTAAACTTCCTTATTACCCATGTGGTTTTGGGTTTAGTCCCACTGTATGATGCTTTGGTATTCTACTATAACCCCAGGCCAACCAAAATCATGTGAATGGATTTGGTAGACAGAAACTGAAAGAAGCTCATTGTATGTGTGTGTGTGCGTGTATGTGTGCGTGCGTGTGTGTGTGCATGTGTGTGTGTGCGTGTGTGTGTGTGCGTGCGTGTGTGTGTGTGCGCGTGTGTGTGCATGTGTGTGTGTGTGTGCGTGTGTGTGTGTGTGTGTGTGATTTTCTTGAGTCATGTGATAGTTTGTAAATGTGTGTTGCCATCATACAAGCAATGTTGTCCATTTCTAGTCTTCTGGAGAAAGCATGTCTGCCCATGGTAAAGATTGTGAAGTTAGAAAACAGACAAGGTTTTGCGACAGGAATAGCTGTGGAAAATTTGCCTCAATAAATTTCATCTTACTCATGCAAGCACACTAAAGTAAATATTGAATGACAATGATGATCTAGCACACTAAGTGATTATAATTTCTTAGATAGCAACAATGCCAATGATGAAAAACATAGTTCATTGAATCAACTACCTGACATATGTCTGATATTTAACCATTCCAAAAAGTATCATCAAAATAGTGGATCCTCTAGAAATAACAGCCAAGTTTTTCCCAAAATACACCCATCTGTTTCAAAGAAAGTAGAAACATTGGATAAAAATTTATGGTCATACCTTTTAAATGCTCTTGAGCATTTATTTCCTGAATCAGGGCTAACCTGGTGTTAATCAGTTGCAACCACAGGTATTTATTTGATTTTAGAAAGATGAAATCTAAAGGTGAACAGAGATGTTATTTATAAACACAAAATATCAATGAATATAAGAATTAGCTTATCATGGTACTATATTGGTCACATCAGCATCACTGTTGGTGTTGTTTTATGTGCATTTTCCATGCTGATAAGGTTTGCTGCTCTCCTAGACAGCCTGGAGATCTACATCTCACCTGTAAGCTTCATTTCTAGCTTGTTTTCCACAGCTGAATATCCTTTCTAATCCTAACCACTTTACAAAGTTTATTGGGTGCACTTTTTTGCTACCAGTATGAGAGAGTTTGCCAAATCTTTGACAAATCTAAAGGAATCTTTTGACACCACATTTAACAGTGCACAAGATGCATTTCACATTGCAGCAACAGAAGTAGTGTTGGTGCATTTCAGGAAGCATGGAATTTTTGAGAGAATTTTAGAGAGGAAAGAGGTGAGAGCTTGATAGATAGCATGAATCGGATAAATGGGGAGAGAGAATGAAGGATGTGGAATAATAATAATAATGATCTCTGTCCACATAATAATTCTGAGAAACTACATAACTTAGCAGAAGCAATCATAGAAGTTAACTGGGTTTATAATCAGATTAGAATCATTAAGAAAAATTCTTCATTTGTAATTTGTTCCACTGAAATCCAACATAATTGCTTCTGTAAAGTCCTCATTAGTTTACTTAGCAGAGTCTTAGCTTCTTTCCAGAGAATAACAACATTAGAATTTGCAAATTTTTGAACAATCTCTGAAAGCAATTTTGATTGAAGATGTATTCTATTCTTTTGTGATATAAGACAAGAAACTCTTGATTTATGCTTGATCTGTGAAATCATGAATAACTATATATAACTACATGTAATAGTCTGAGACAGTATACTGTGTAAGGTATTTAGAAGGATATCCATTATAAAGTTCTCGTTACAGTTACATACATGCAATATACAATTAATTATCATACTTAATCACACATAATCTGCAATTAATGTAACAGCTGTGATTGGATAAATTTGTTTAATCCATAACATAATTTAGAAACAAAAAGCCATCATTTTATGAATTAATGGTGGCTTTGATATATTCTCACTAATCTTAACACACCTACATGTTACCTCCCTAGGTATTAGATAATATGTGGAGTATGGCAGAATGGCTAGAAAGTTTGCATTGCTATCATGAGGTTCTGGATTCAATCCGACTGTATGGCATCTTGGGCATCGATTTTTTTTTACCAGTGTCTTGAGCTGATTCAAAACTTGTGAGTGAAATTAACTTGATGGAAACTGTGAGGAAGCCTGTCAGATGGATTGTGTCTGTAATTCAGATGTACAGCCTTGTCACATACTGTGTCAAGCTGATTTTACCCGAGGCTTATGCTGTTGGTACTTGTGTTTCTAGAATGTTCAGTAACTTACATGTTAATTTAATGAGCAGCTTATTTAGTTGATCAAATGATTGAAACTGATAGAGAAACTGATAGAGAATTTATTTTCTCCTTTAAGTAATATTTGGAAGAAAGTGATAGTATCTGAGCTTGAATTGGGCTATGAATATTACAGATATTTAACTAATCAAACATAGAAACACTTCTAACTGTAAATTGAAACTGTCCCCTTTGTTCTCAGAACAAAACTTAAGACAATATTCTACTGCAGCTGCCACTATTAACTCTTAATGAACATTTTGTCTTGTAATGAGGAGGTGCCAGAAGAACTTGGCAAAAGATGAGACAACATCCTGCAAGGCTCTTGAACTTGTCTGAACCATGAAATAATGGAGAAAGTTATAATGTTGATTGTGGTGTTGATAATATTGATTATTTTATTGATTACAGTTATGGAGAGAGTGATGACAATGTGGGTGATGATAATGATGATGGCAGCATTGATAATGAAGGGAAGGAGATGTGGAGGATTATAGTTATTACAGTAATGTTGAAAATGATGATATTAGTGGTAGTCATAAAGGAGTGAGGAAATCGATAATAATTTTGTTGACAATTATGATAATGGTGGTGGTGGTGGTGGTGGGTATATTGATGAAGTGAACTTAAATGTATAGAATTCTGAAAGCTTTTCAAATAACCTGAAAAGCAGTTGTTAATGTCAGCTTGGTAAATACATTTTTGAGGTTTAGATGTTTATGTAAATCATATCTGAAGATTAATAGTGGTGAGCTGTAGTAATAGTCGTGATGGAGGAGTTTACCAGATACAACATATGGTTGGCAAGTTTCTTTTTAGTACAGTTATTTATTTGGTACTGGCTTCCAGTTAAACAACACAAACACTACAATACCATCACAAAGATACTATCCTTCCCACTCAATTAAGACAATCAGAATAGGAAATAGAGAAAATAGCAGCTGTCACATCAATAACCTACTGAGCCCAGGAGAACAGTAATGTTTCTGCTAACATAGTTTACTTCTATTGTGGTCATTACCAGAGGCTAAGGTAACAGACTGGACTGAAGGGGAAATGCAGTATTTGCAGTCATGCCATATTGCACCCCCATACAATAAACCACTGCATGTCAATGTCCTTAACTAGGCAGAAGTACAGTGTATCTTAAGTGTTGGATATGTAGATTGTACCCAGTTAGCTAACTAGATCAGGGTCTGCTAGGTCATGTTCATATGGCATAAAATGAATGAATGAAGGAACTTGAAAAAGAAAATGGGACTGTCACACTTCACAGGCTTTGATCATGGGCTTACTTGGTCAATGCTGACCTGGGGTTAAACAATAACATCAGCTCTCTTCTCATATAAAACCTAATATCAAATTCATTTATACTTAGTAAGTTTAAACAGTGTTTATTGTGGTCTTTCAACAATATCATCATCATAACCATTATCAAATCTCTCATTATAATTGAGGGAATCAAATTTGTCCCCTCAGTTTTAACTCTTTAGTTAGAGTTGGAAGCACTTTTCTTATTTGATATCATTAGTGAATCATAAAAATCCTTGAACCCCCATCTCAATTTCCTGAAGACCACCTTACTTTCTATCCTCTTGGGCTGAGTAAAATTCACATCCCACATTAAAATTAGTGGACTGGTCAATAGAAAAGCTAAGCAGAAACACATCTGCTGGGAGTAAAAAAATATTTATCAAACTAGAGGACCCTTGACATGTTTCTATCTTATTCTAACATCCACATTTTTAACTGTACTTGACAAAGTTATTGTGTTAGGAATTTATTTATTATTGTGAGAAAATAGAATCATTTTGAGATGAAATAATTCAATTATCATCTGAATGAAAAGCAGTAATTAAGTTTATGTTAACAAATCCAATAGAGAAAACATCAAAAACAAATATAAACTATGGATATTTATTATGTTTGTTCTTATTGCTGTCTAATCCATATATTAAAGTTAAATACTTTGCTACAGAGTTTGTCTTTGTTTACATTTGTCTAGTGTTAAATATATTCAAAAAAGAATCTGTAATATATTTTTATTAATACTATTTTCTGTCGTGCTAGAAAATGTTATTATTGTTGTTGTAGGTAATATTATTAAAAGTCTAAGGTGGTGAGCTGGCTGTATTGTTAGTACACTGGGCAAAATGTTTAGTGGCATTTTGTCTGTCTTTACATTCTGAGTTCAGATGTCACCAAGGTCAACCTTGCTTTTAACCTTTTGGGGTCGATAAAATAAGTACCAGTTGAGCACTGTGGTCAAGGTAATTGACTTATCTCCTCTCCTGGAACTGTTGGTCTTGTGCCAATGTGCGGGTGGCACATAAAATACACCATTTTGAGCGTGGCCGTTGCCAGTACCGCCTGACTGACCTTCGTAGGATTTTCGAGCGCGATCGTTGTCAGTGCCCCTGGACTGGCTCCTGTGCGGGTGGCACATAAAATACACCATTTTGAGCATGGCCGTTGCCAGTACGACTTGACTGGCCTTCGTGTGGGTGACACGTAAAAGCACCCACTACACTCTCTGAGTGGTTGGCGTTAGGAAGGGCATCCAGCTGTAGAAACTCTGCCAAATCAGATAAGAGCCTGGTGTTGCCATCCGGTTTCACCAGTCCTCAGTCAAATCGTCCAACCCATGCTAGCATGGAAGGCGGATGTTAAACGATGATGATGATGATGATGATGATGAATATTATTGAAAAGTCTTTAAAATAGGGCTTAGCCATCACTCGCAAGTGAGAATGTTTTTGATAAATGTTTTTGGTGTCTATGTAGTCTAGAGAAAATATAGTCACACTCTCAGGCTTCCCACACTTGAGGTAACAGAACAAGGATGTGACAGTTGGAAGGAAAGAAAGCTGTGCTATTATTGGGACAGGTACTCATTTACAACTGAGCAATGTGTGATGATATGCTTTGCCAAAGAACACAATATACCACTCAGCCCAAGAAACAAACCCAAAACTTTTGTTCAACATTTTAACTACTAGACCATGTGCCTTCACTAGTGATATCATTATTATTATTATAATTATTATATATAAGGCAGTGAGCTGGTAGAATTGTTAGCCTGAACAAAACACTTACTGGCATTCTGTCCATCTTTACATTTCTAGTTCAAATTCCTCCAAGGTTGACTTAGCCCTTCATCCTTTTGGGTTTGATGAAATAAGCACCAGGCAAGTACTGGGGTCAGTATAACCAACAACCCCTCTCTCCTAAAATTTCAGACCTTGTGTCTATAGTAGAAAGGATTATTATCATCATCATCATCATCATCATCATCATCATCATCATCAAGGTGACGAGCTGACAGAATTGTTAGTGCACTGGACGAAATGCTTAGCGGTATTTCACCCGTTACTATGTTTTGAGTTCAAATTCTGCTGAAGTCAATTTTGCCTCATCCTTTTGGGATTGTTAAATTAAGTATTAGTGAAACACTGGCGTCAATGTAATCAACTTATCGGCTATCCCAAAATTGCTGTTCTTGTGGCAAAATTTGAAACCATTATTATTATTATTATTAAAACATCGAGCTGGCAGAACTGTTATCATGCTGGGCAAAATGTGTAGCAGCATTTCATCCATCCTTATGTTCTGAGTTCAAATTCTACCCAAGGTTGATTTTGCCTTTCACCCTTTCGGGATCGATAAAATACATACCAGTACCAGTTATGCACTGGGGTTGATGTGGTCAACTAGCCCCCTCCCACCAAAAATTTCAGGCCTTGTGTCTATAGTAGAAAGGATTGTTATTATTTGCCCATCACTATGTTGTGAGTTCAAGTTCTGCTCAGGTTGACTTTGCCTTTCATCCTTTTGGGGTCGATAAATTAAGTACCAGTCAAGTGCTGGGGTCAGTGTGATCGATTGTTCTCCTCCCCACAAAATTCCAGGCCTTGTGCCTATAGTAGAAAGGATTATTAGTATTATAATTATAATTACATATAAGGCGGTGAGCTTACAGAGTTATTTGCATGCCGGATAAAATGCTTAGCAATGTTTTGTACGTCTTTACATTCTGAGTTCAAATGCTACTGGGGTTAACTTCGCCCTTTATCCTTTTGGGTTCGATAAAATAAGCACCAATTGAACACTGAGTTATCCCGTTCCCCAAAACTGCTGGTGTTGTGTCAAAATTTGAAATCATTACTATAATAAAAGAAAGAAAGCAGAGGACAAAATGCCATGCAATATTTAGTTACAGCCTATATTATGAGTTTAAATCCTTCTATGTTCAACTTTTTCTTTTATTATTTGAGGTTCAACAAAATCAAATACCAATCAAATACTGAGATCAATTTGATCAACTGACTCCTGCCCACAAAATTGTTGCCCTGTACATATATTCTTATTAATGCTGTTGTTATTATCAATGTCACTATAAAATGTAGTAAAAATGGTAGTGCCACAAAATAAATTTCTTCTTTTATCATTTACTTGCTGCACTCATTAGACTGTGGCCATGCTAAGGTACCACCTTGAAGAGTTTTAGTCGAACAAATCAATCCCAATATTTATTTCTTTTTCATCATTCAAGCCTGATACTAATTCTGTTAGTCTCTTTTGCCAAACTGCTAAGTTACGGGGACATAAACACACCAACACCAGTTGTCAAACAGTGATGGAGGAAAACACACACACACACACACAGCAGACTTCTTTTAGTTTCCATCTACCAAATCTACTTACAAGGCTTTGGTCAGCCCCAGGCTTTTGCAAAAGATAGCAAGGTGCTATGCAGTGGAACTGAACCTGGAACCATATGGTTGGGAAGCAAACTTTTTACCACGCAGCCATGCTTGTGCCTCATAATAACTAGTTATGTTTCTTTAAAATAAAAAGCTCAGAACCTGTCAGCACTGGAGTCAATATTTCATGATTCTGAGTTCATTATAAATAATTATCAATGACATATTGGTAGCTGATTTAATTCATTGTTATCATTGTCATTTTATATTTGCTTTCCATGCTGGCATGGGGTTAGATAGGTTATTGTAGTCCAAGTAATTTCTTATTTGGAGCCACATAGTAACTGGCATTCGTACATGTCATTTGGCTTGAATTCTACAGTTTGGTGCCCTTTGTATTGCTAACTACTTTATTGTATGGCATGCATTTTCTTGTGACATCAAAACCACAGAACTCAGTAAGTTAAGTTATGTAGATCAAGAAAGAAACCTGAAGAAGCAGTGAAAGCAGAAACACCAGGAATAGGCTGTTGAGCAGGGGAAGTAATGATGTAAGTGTATGCCTCTGCATTAAATATTTCTGGTTTAGTTGTTGTTGTAAATATCAGTTTCAAATTTTGGCACTAGGCCAGTAATTTTGAGAGAGGGAGTAAGTCGATTACATCATCCCTAGTGTGCAACTCTTACTTATTTTATCGACCCCCCCCCCCCCGCACCCAAGAGGATGACAAGCAAAGTCGACCTCAGTGGTATTTGAACTCAGACTGAAGAAATGCTACTAAGCATTTTGCCCAACATGCTAATGATTCTGCCAGTCCACTGCCTTATTTTTGATATAGAAGCTTCAGTGACAAGCAGTGATAAGGAATAAATGAACTTTAGGGTAGTTAGAACATGTTTCTGATACGTTTTAACTTCCAAAGGCAAATTCACTGCAGCTACACCATGGCGAAAAAATTCTTTCTTAAGGTAAAAAGTGTAAAATACCATATCTGTCTAGTGTTTCCCTCTAGCAGATTTCCAGATGCATGTTTCTAGCTTTTTAGCCTTCCCCAATGGAAAATACCAAAGAAAAATAATGTGTTGTTGTAAATATTACTACTGTAATATAATTGTTGACGTTCTTATAACATTTCTTATCTTTTTTCTTTTCATAAATTCTGCTGCTTTGTCTGGCTGTCAACCATGTGTCTCAGGTATGTACTATTCTAAATTCTCTAGTTGCTATTACTTGCTGTAGATATCTTTCTAGATAACATATTCCATGTTAATTACTATGATGTAAAACAATATTTGATGCTGGGCTTCCAAAATTTCTCGTTGGTTGGATTGTATCTGGGGTAAAGTATAGAGAACTATGTATTCTTAGATGCTGGATATTTGATCTCTCTCAGAGATATACGTAATTAGTTGGATTTCAAAGATGTTTCTTTCATGTTTGTATTTTAATACAATTTGTCACTTGTTTCCAATTTGAAGTAGTGTAATATTATTATTATTTTGAAAGAAATCATTAATCTAGTATATATATATATATATATATATATATATATATATATATATATATATATATATATATATATATATATATATATTAATGTTTGTTTTTATGTCAATATTTATAAAAACAAATTAACATTAAACTGATGGATTACTCAATTTTTAATAGAGTACTTATTTATTAACTTTTACAAAGAAAAGGTGACATTGACTTCGGAGTTTTCGCTTGCTTGCCTTCTTCAGTTTGTTGATTACTTTTGGTTCTGTTTGGTCCATATAGTCTTTGGCAGAGGGAGAGAGAGAGAGAGAGAGAGAGAGAGAGAGAGAGAGAGAGAAAGAGAGAGAGAGACACACACACACACACACACACACACACACACACTATTTTAAAACATGTTTGTTGTTTATTACTATCAATAGAAAACAATCGAATGGCAGAAACATTAACAAAGTGGACTAAATACATAAAAAATAATTACATTTCTCCAGCTACATTCTTAATTGAAGATTGTTTTTTACATTTACCCTTTGGTATGATGGCTTTTCAAAGACATAAATAACAGTTCTGACTGATGTATTAACAGCAATTTACAATCAACTGTCAAATTGTAAAACACTGCCATCACAAGACTTATGTATGTGTGTGTGTGTGTGTGTGTGTGTGTGTGTGTGTGTGTGGTATAGGTATGTGGCTTAGTGACTACAGTTTGGAGCTCATGTTCATTAGATTTTGGGTTCAATTCAAAGATTAGGAAGCCCATTGTAACCTTGAACATGGCACATTTTCAAGTTCTCTCGAGTGAAAATTAATATCAGTGGGTACTGTAAGCAACTCTGTGACAAACTAGTATCCCATTCAGAGGATGGTCTTGTATATTCTGTTGCCTAAAGGCCTTTGAATTCTGGATAAGCTTAGCCCACATGAGCCTTTAAGCTTGAAGCAAAGTTTAACAAAGAGCCTCTGTGTGTGTGTGTGTGTGTGGACTGTTTGAACTTATTTCACTGAACAACTAAGCTCTTCTATCATTTTACATATTCACACTTTTTGTAGTTGTAAATATGTGTATATCTATGAACAATTTGTTAACTGTATGTTTGTATATGAAATGTACACATATCCATATATGTACGCATATTTGGAATATATATAGGTGTGTGTGTGCATAGTGAATAAGTTTATATGTGTGTATTTAATACAAATACATTTAGCTCCACTGTTTGTATAGATCATATGATTAAATCTTAGGGTTCTTTCTGCAGATGAACAACTTGACTAGTTTTCTCAGGTTGTAATTCTTTAGCTTGATCTACTGGGAAGGCAATGTCGTTAAACCATAGCGTCTATTTGCACAGCAAAGCTGATTGTTTGAGTGTGTGTGTGTGTGTGGGGGGGGGGGGGTGATGAGATCAAATGAAATTTCGATACAGAATTTTATTATTTGCAATCTATTATATATAAGAACAAACATGATATCCTCTAGTCAGTTGTTCGATTTTTTTCTTATGACAAAAAATATTAGTATTATGCTTAATATCTTGAATGTAGTTTCTCCCCATCAAATTTGAATTTGGCTTTCACATATTATGACAAGAACCAGTCTTGTATTGGATCCTTTCAATTTGTGATACCTTATTACATAGGTTTGTGACCTTCAGTCCATATTAGATCTTGCTTGGACTTTGTAGCAAATCTAATTCTTCTAGTGTTGCATATTGGAAATTGAGAAATTTGCAAATTGCAGTTGCTGAAATTGTTTCCTTTGCCTTTATGTATAGTAATGGTTTGTGTATTCTATCAAATGATTGCAAAGTAGTAGTTTGGTTTTTTTTTAAATTGGCAGTAATCTTTGCAGGCCACTCTGAATCCTTTTGAGATTGGTCTCCTATCTTTAATGATTTAGAAAACCTCAGTGCGGTGAAAGTCATCATTCTTGGCTATTTCGTAAGCTGTTTTATAGGCAATGCTTGTAGAAATGTCACTTGCATTTAATACGGCTTTTTAGTAGAGACTGAAATGAGATAACAAAATTATGGTTAAATCAGAAGGATTCCTCTATAATTGTTACACAAGAAAATATATTTGATCCAATATCATACAAAATATTAACATGTATTGGAAACAAAAAGATGCTTATTCTCTGCTAATATTTTGAATACTGTATTTTTGGGCATTCAAGTTGACATAGCGTATAGTGTAAATAGTCAAACATCATCACTATCTTTTCAAATTCTGCTGTATTTCACATGCAATTTTTGATCCTCTGAAGTCATCTTGATGTGTAAGCCAACATACCTGTTTTAACTGTAAATTTTGGTCTGAAAACTTTAACTTATATGCTCAGAAATATGGTATATGTCTTGTACCACTTTTATAACCACCAACATATATCAGGAAGTATATGTGTGAACACATATTACGTTCTATTGTTTGTATAACTGATTAGGTTTTGCATACATATTATACAAATAACACTGGAAAACTGACTCCACCTACTTGAACAATTTTGGACACACCAAACAGAACTTACAAGGAAATATTCAAACTACCAAATCAGTGTAAAAAGTGGCAACAAACAGTGGCATATAATTTTTTAATGATTGAATATGTTAGATAATCAGAATGGTAGCTGGCACTTGGAATATTCTACAACATTTTAGATACACTTTATTGATTTTAAGAGGCTTCTGGTGATTATTAATATTTTCAAAAGAAAATTTTCATAAACATTTGCTCTATTGAATATATTTTAAACATTCCTAATTAATTTCTTATTTTAATTTAGATAATTTAATACAGTTAAACAAATATATAAAGCGTGCAATACTGTTTGTTTCAAAAATTTTTCCCCTAAAGATTTCCTAGTAATTTTTAATAATTTTACTGATTAAATTTGGATATAAAATTGTTCATTTAAATCTGCCTCTAGTTCTTGTTCGATCAGGAAATATTTTGCAACTATTGCAGCAGATTATGCTGCAAAATACTGTCTTTCTCTTTTGCGGTATATATATATATATATATATAGTTCAAATATGCAGAAAAGAAAAGACAAAGACAGGTGAGGGAACAACAAGTAGGTGTATTAGTTTGATGCTTGGGAAGAATGGAAAAGTCTTTGACATTTAGAGCTACACTCTTTGAAAGGGAGAATGAGAGGAAATAAACTGAGAGAGAAAAAATGTGTCAGGATTAATGGTTTAACATGATGAAATGACTGGAAGAAAGAAGTCGAGTGAAGGAGAGAACTGGGGTGTAGCAAGTATGTGTGTGTGTATGTGAGTTTGTGCAGGGGCAAGTGCATGTGTATGTATGGGCAGACATTTCATCATGTTGAACCATTAATCCATACACATTTTTTCTCTCAACATTTTTTTCATTCTCTCTCCACTTTTTTTTTGTCCTCTGTCTTTTCTATCGAAGAACATAGGCTTGAAATGTGTTCTGTGGTGGTAAAAGAATAAGTTTCAGCATCATGTCTGTTCTATAAAGTTGCTGTGTTTCACTGCAAATAGTTTTAAATATTACTCAGATGTATTACTGGCATTCTATGTTTTTGTTGCTCTTACGGATTTGTAGAGGCTGTAAAATTGCTTGATTTACATTCAAAATTCATTAAGTAGTCATATTCCTTAATTGTTAAACGTTTTCAGTGGAGATGAATGGAGGTGCTAATTTTCTTCATTATTTTTTAATGTTAGTAATTGTTTACCTTTTCACAATGTCTATTTCTTACATCAAGCACCAGAAGAGAAATAGGAAATTCACAAAAGTTAAATTGCGCCATATAATATAAACCATACACCTAACACAACAATGACTTGAATAATTACTCTGCTCACTGTACAACTGCAACAACTAATCAGAAAGTTTCTACATAGTCAACTTACCTATCAAAATACAAGCAAAATCTACCTCAAATAACTCCATATTCATTTAAAAAAAAAAAGATAAAGAGCAGTGTAGTCCTAAGATGTGATGGCCATGGCTAGACTACTTTTCATCACAGGTTTACTCAAAGTTATCTAAAACTAAACAACAATAATTATTACTGTTTTATGAATACTCCTGGATTACTACACATGGCATGTACTAGAAGCATTATTCAGAAACCTTACACAAACATATAATGGCGTCAATGATTTGTATATGCTTTGAAGCATATATATATATATATATATATATATAACACTAAAAAACAAATCCATCATTCTAACTACTATCGTCACCAGTCTTTCTTTCGATTCCATTTCTCACTTCATTGTCATACACCAAATATTAAATATCTTATGAAACAATGCAAAATGATTGTTACTAACCTATTTTTAAGTTACCAACTCTTTTGAGTTTGCAACTGCTTGATCTTCCTTCACATTCACACAAATGCAAATCATATGCAAATTCCAGCTCAATTCTTTCCTTCAGGAATAAGATTGAAAATATGTCTTCTTAACATAACAAGATATCATGAAATACAACCTGTGACACCAGCATTACAACACATGACAAAAATATTAGGGCTCACTTGCAAAACTTCTGCATGCTCTCCACACATAGAAGTCATGGAAAAGAAAGCAAAACAATGCACAAATATATTTAGAGCATTATGATCATCACATTTAACAACAAATTGTGTGCAAACAATACATAAAATCCAGGACTGATTATACCAAACTCCAACTTTCCTTAAATCTTGACAATAATCCACAAAGAAACTACAGAATGATTGAAATTACAGACAACGCACATAGACCAAAAATAGAAAATAGCCTTAGTCTTAAACATTGTTCAGATGCCCACCAACAATAAGTGCAGAGGAACAGTAACCATTGCAGTTTGATTGAATCCTCTTTGTGTCTGCCTTTAATCTGAACATTGCTAGTATCTACAAATGCACAAGTATTTTCTGGATTGTTAAAAGGTTAAAATACGTCGAGACAGTCATTATGCAGCACTAACCAAAATATATTATAATGTGCAATGTTGTCTTTAACAAGGTAGCAGTCATGGTATATTTACAACACTACATCCAAGAGTTGCACTTGATTTGCTTAACCAGAGTACTATGAGACTGTTCACTCCAAGCTGACCAGGGATTACATAATATCGTTATGATGTCCCCCACCATCATCATTCTAACTTACACATGTTTCTCCTATATATTTCTGTGTTGCTTCAGACTAAATGGATTTGAAGGAACATTTCTCTCCATTTGCCAATTATTGATGCTGTAATAATTTCTATGATACTATTCTCCCCATTGATACAATATCCTATTTCAATAACTGAATCACGCTTTATACATTGCCATAAAATTATATCTATGGTTGTATCTGTGTAGACAATATCCCTAATTTGATAACTCAGTCATTATTTATGCCTCTGAGGTGTAAATAATTTCCCACTCCTATTAGAGTGCCATACTGGATATTTGGCAGGCCGAAGTTCAGAAGTAGTCGCTCAAAGACAACATGCTAGCCATAAAATGATTTTATATTTCTTTTAAAGTACATAAATACAGTAATAATATAATTGAATTATTCTGTGGTTATCTAAATTTATGCTGTATTCAGAAAATATTTATCTGTGATATTCAAAATGTTGGGGTAATATTTCTTTCATAGTATTCAGCACTCAATATGTCACTCTCTTGAATTGGAATCTTTCCTGAATTGGCTATACCTTTTATTTTGCCATTCTTCCTATTCATTATTTCTGTTCACATAACAATTACGTTTTTGATAATACTCTTAGGCTATGGTAAATCCGTATGTTGATATCAGCATCAATTTTTGTATATTCCATCTTTTGTTTCTATGATTAAATTCTTATTTCAGTTGCTATACATACAACTATTTTCTATTACTGCAGCAATAAGTTCTATATCAATAGATCCAATGCTATATAATTATTTCAAGCAGCTCTAGCAATGTATTGCTGTGTAATCACTTCTTATAAATCTTATTCATATGTTTGTAATGATTTCAGCTATTTCTGTATTTTTGTTGAAAATTCTGCCAAGGCAAACATACAAAAAGATTTAGCAATCATTATCAAACAGAATTTAGGTACAGAAAATAAGAAAACATGAGACACAAAATGGCTTTTTTTTCCCCCTAACATTTAAGAGAACAATGCAGCTGCATCTCATTAACTGAAGAAATGTTCCTTGCAACACCTTAAAGGGATAAATCTTTCGACAGTCATTTCATTTTAAAACTAACACAAAAAGCACTACAACATTAAAAATAAATATCAGTGTGTTGTGAAATTAGAAAATTAAAGCTTTCGTTTTGTCTTTAGCTTTTTAAAAGGCAAGTGAAGATGGATAAAGTATAGTTAAGAGAATAGATTCCTCTCAGTTTAATGAGATGTGAATGAAATTTCCCAATATTCAAGTGCAATATAATGACAACATTTTAAATGCACTTATTTTCTTTTTTAGTTGGCTTTTAAATTTTCATCTGAACGTGTGGTTGTGTTTTTATCCTTTTCTCATTTCTCCTGATTTAAGAAAATGTAGGCATGGATGAACATTTTGTCACATGTACACATGTATACAAACACACGTGTGCATGCGCACACACACACACACACACACACACACACACACACACACACACACACACACACACACACACACACGCACACACATAAAGTGCAGACATAACTATGTGGTTAAATTTCCTTCCCATCCATATGATTTTTGGGTTAGCCTGGAACCTTGGGCAGGTGTCTTTTGCTACAGGTCCAGGCTGAACTATGACTTGTGAGTAGATTCGGAATACAGAAACTAAAAGACCATCGTGTGTGTGTGTATGTTGTATGTGTATGTATGTATTTGTAAGTTCATGTCTTACCCACTTTTGTCAAAGATAAAAAAAAGGATGAGAGAAGTTTAGTGATAGGGGTGGGGAAAGTCTGAGGTTCTTAGCAAAGAACAATGTGGGGGTTGACAGTAGATATGAGAAGGTGAAACATATATGTATATGGGAAGTATTGAGAATGACGTGTGTGCGTATGTGTGTGTGTGTGTGTGGAGGTGCAATGGCCCACTGGTTAGGGCAGCGGACTCACGGTCAGAGGATCGCGGTTTCGATTCCCAGACCGAGCGTTGTGTGTGTTTATTGAGCAAAAACACCTAAAAGCTCCATGAGGCTCCAGCAGGGGTGGTGGTGACCCCTGTTGTACTTTTTCACTCCAACTTTCTCTCACCCTTTCTTCCTGTTTCTTGAGTAAAACTGCGATGGACTGGCATCCTGTCCAGCTGGGGGGAACACATATGCCATAGAAACCGGGAAACTGGGTCCCTGAGCTTGGCTAGGCTTTAAAAGTGTGCATAAATAAATTTTTTTTTAAATGTATATTTATATATATATATACACACACATATATATATTGATTTCAAATTTTGGCACAAGGCCAGCAATTTAGAGTGAGTTGGGTAAGTTGATTACATCAACCCCAGTGGAAGGATGAAAGACAAAGTCGACCTCAGCTGGATTTGAACTCAGAATGTAAAGATAGGTGAAATTGCACTAAGCATTTTAGCCTGGCATGCTAATGATTCTGTCAGCTCACCACCTTTATGTGTGTGTGTGTGTGTGTGTGTGTGTGTGTGTGTGTGTGCAATGTCAAACCCACTTTACTGCCTCTCCTCATTTTGCATTATAGGCATCATCTTTTGTCATGGGTACCATCTTTTTTCTTGGCTATATGATAAAATAATAACTTGGTAAGGGCTTCTATTTTTATGACACATCTGTAGCTCTCTGGCAATTGTAGCTATTGTCCAGACCTCTGTTATTGCTCATCAAATAGTCCAATGTTTACATACATTATAAGTATGGCTGTCGATCTTTGCTCTTAGAAATGTGTATGTTATTCAGTGTTTCCTTTTTTAAGACTGCAAGATGCAAGTGAAGTTTTGACTGCTATTTTTGTTAGCTCATGAAAACACACACAAGCTTCTTTGTTGACTTGTTTGGCAATTCTATTTGGTCTTGATAATTAAAACATTAATACTAGTTTTGAGGCTGAGCAGATATAGATTTATCTTCTGAATTATGCAGCTATTTTAATTTCTATTCATTTCACTAATATGTACAATAGGTGGAGTTTAAGACACTGATTCTCAAGCTTCTAGAGCTTAGCACTTTTTCACTGAATGATGTTTCATAACTGTACTCATTGCAATATTTTGTAGAAAAAGTAATTGAACACAACATATTACTTTAATCAATCAGAAACTAATTTTACAATTATTTATTATTCATAATTTTTATACTATCTCTTCCAGCATGCACCACTTTTCAGATATATGCAGGGATTTGTGCCCCCTATTTTAAATTTTTCTGGAATTAGTAAAGAAAGTGGAAACTTTGTTCATTTATTTGTTTTTGTGTCTGTTTTCCATGCTTGCATGGGTTGGACAAATGAATTATTTGAACCAATGTTTTACTGTCAGATGCTCTTCTTAATGCTAATGTTAACTATTTTTCATGTAAGGGATCTCTTATCCCCAATGGCTTGAAAGCATGAAGTGAGTATCCAATTTGATGACAGGAAAAACTAACACACCACCACCTTCCACACTTTCTTACATGTGATTGCAAATGTAAATAAGTATGCATGCAGGTACACACACACATGCACACGTTTATACATGATGACCTTCTTTCAGGTTTTACCTACCAAATCCACTCAAGGCTTTAATCAGCTCAGTGTTAAAGCAAAAGGTGCTTTCCCAAAGAGCCATGTGGAAGGATTGAACCTCAAACCACATGGCTGGGAAGTGAACTTCTCTGCTATACAACCATCCCTTTATCTCTATTTTTTTATTCGTTTCAGTCATTAGATTGTAACCATGCTGGGGCACTGCCTTGAAGAATTCTTTAGTTGAATGAATTCACCCCAGTACTTATTTTTTTTATAAGCTTGGTATTTATTTTATTGGTCTATTTTGCTGAGCTGCAGAGTCATGGGGATGCAAACACATCAACACTGGTTGTCAAGTGGTGGTAGTGGGACAGACACAAAGACACACACACATGCATGGCAGGTTTCTTTCTGTTTCCATCTACCAAATCCACCCACAAGGCTTTGGTCAGCTTGAGACTATAGCAGAAGACACTTGCCCAATGTGCAACACAGTAGGACTGAACAGCTATTTCTAGCATTGCACCTACATCTTGTCTAACAAAATTTCACAGGACATTGGCACATTGTCAGTCATGTTTCTGCTCCTTGATTATACAATGTCCAGCTCGTTTTAATCCTGATGAAAATGTGTTTAAAATATTAGTACTGTATCTGGTTTTAATATTTTACTTCTAAGAAAAAATTATGACTCTCTGAAACATCCAGTACCCTCTATAATGCTCTTTTGACATTTGTCACCCCACTGTAAGCTCTGAATATCACCAAAGGTGTACTATGTCCAGGGTTAAAAACAACTGTTTTAAGATTATATGGTTTGTGTAAAATAGCTTACTATTTTGAATATTTTGATAACAGCAGAAGTGATTAAAATGAATGAATCTGACACAATCATCTTTACAGACCTTTTCTATTTAGTACATCAAACACTGTTTCATATAGTGCTTTTCATTTTACTATATAGTATATGTTAATACTATGAACATCTCCCCACATAAATCACTTAAATATATTTGTATTTGTCATGGAACAAAGATCATGTTGTGGAACCTGTCATTTTTTTTTCTTTGTTACAGAGAAGTAAACAGAGTTGATTAACTGAGGTTAGTATATTCCTGGTAATTGTCTGATCACGCACATTCAGGAAAGACAAAATTCAGACTTTGGAATCTGAATGATGCATGAAATTATGTCTATCAGATCGTCTCAGTATTTTCATAGCTTAACCCCTGCCTCCATTATAACAATAAAATATTGCTGCTGCTGCTATTCCCACCACCACCACAATAATAACAATAATCAATATTCAGTGGCTGAGGCAGCAGGCTGGCAGAATTATTAGCATGCCAGGTGAAATGTTTAATGTCATTTTGTCTGTCTTCATGTTCCGAGTTCAAATTCTGCTGAGGTCGACTTTGCAATTCATCCTTTTAGGGTCAATAAAATAAGTACCGGTTGAGTACTGGGGTGAATGTAATTGACTTACCCATCCCCCAAAATTGTTGGCCTTGTGCCAAAATTTGATGTCAATATTCTGTTGGTGGCTGTACATGTAATGCTGTATCTTACCATGTTGTAATGTCTACTCTTTTATGCTTACAAGGGTCAGGCATGAATATACACTCAGACTCTCACTCTCTCTCACACTCAGACACATACATACACACATTCACATATATAAAACAGTCTTCTTTGATTTGCCCTCAGCCATATTTCATTCACAAATTATTGGTCAACCTGTGGAAATAGAAGACAACAGCCTACAACATTCATGTAGCAAAACCAAACTCCAAATCGAAACAGTTCTGAAGCAAACTTCTTAACCACATAGCTATGTCTGTGCCAGTAACTATGGAAGAAAACTGAAAAACGATCTATTTATTATAGTTCAAGCATCTACAAAAAAAAAAAAAAAAAAAAATGAATCAAGCCATTACAGTAAAGGGTTTTCATTGGCATGGCATTGGTTGTGGCATGATGTACTCACAGACATTGATTCTGAGACACAAAGACCTTCTACATGTTATTTTCTTATGTCTTTGGAATGATATATGACTCTGGAATGATGAGGTTAATGATGTAAAACTTCCATAATATATTTGATTTATTTATATTATTGTCAAGACAATTTGATTGAATATATAAATACTTAAAATTAAGTTTAGTATATTCACTGGTTTAGACCATTTGGACCATGGCCATTCTAGAACATAACCTCCAAGTGTTTAGTTGTCCATTTCAATTACAGTTCTTATTTTAAGGTCTGATACATATTTTACTGTTTGTTGAGCCAATAAGTTATGGGACATAAACAGTACTAGTTTTTAAGCAGTGTGAATATAAACATAGATAGATATATATATAGATGTACATAGCTGTATGGGTATGAAGTTTGTGTTGTAACAACACTGTCTTGAGTTCTATTTCACAGTGTGGCACCTTGGGTAAATATCTTCTACTGTAGTCTTGGGCTGAATAATGATGACAATGAATATTACAAGCTAAAATATCAAATATTTGGTCAAAAGTTCCCTTATAATCAAGTGGTATGGCTTAAAGATCAACTATATATATTACATGGAACAGAAAATATGGTCAATACTTCTGCTTTTCAAATTTTCTTTAAATATTTGTTTACATGCTGAACATCTACTTGTGAATCTTATAGTAAAGTAAACAAGTCAGATGTTAAATATTAATGAAGATGAAGACATAATGGTGATCTCCAAGATGACAGATCCAACAATTTCTAGCAGATGATTTCAATGATTTCCATTACAGATACTTGAAGTAAAACTTAAGATCATTGGCTGTCCTCCCCCACCCTTTCTTTTATGACTAAAATATAAAAATGTTATATAATCAGTCATAAAAAACACCCATTCATACATATATACACACATATCTATATTCATCCACCTACCTACCTATCTATTTGTCAGTCTGTGTGTCTGTCTGGCTAGATAGACAGATAGATAGGCAGGTAGACAGAGACACACACACACAAGAAGAGAAACCAAATGGTTTTACTAGTAATTGTGGGGTACACTATTAATCTTGGCCTATAGATTTGGCAGTATTAAAAGACTTCATCCATTTTTGTTAAACTAGGAGAAAGTCTGAGGTAAGCACCAGATCATCAGAGTAAAGCTAAATTTTAGGAGGTATTTGTGAGAGCTTGGAATATGTTCAGCCATTACACACACAGACACACACACATAATTCTTATGCATATCAGTCCATTCACATATAGCAGATTACCTTGTGCACACACCTACATATGCATGTACATAGGCAAGTTTACTGTCTTACATGATTCACACACACTCAGTGTTAATGGTGATGAGTCATACCTCCTTTGACACTTCTATCAATTTTAGCACACTGGTTCAGTGTTAACAGCACTTCAGTCTTATTTGATTACTTGTATCTGTCTTATTTTCATCAACTTTTTAGGTCAGTCCAAGTTAGTACTGATTGGAGAGATTTATCATCAAAAAGAATTCAAGCCATAACCATCTCATCTGTTTCATTCAATATAGATCAAGGTGCATTAACACCTTGATCTATATTGTCTGATATATCTGGGTTATAAGACTGTGAGGAGTTGGTGAGGGATTTAGCTGTTATTTCTAACAAGGCAAGTGATTATACTCAGCTCTCTTCTTCATTAGCTCATTCTCTATTAAGGTAATTGTTTCCAGAATGGTGGAGTGGGGGGAGTAAACTCATGTTGAATAAAACCTGATATGTTTTCACTGCCAGGCTGAAGTTACATTTTACTTTATTTGCATTAAAAGGCCACTCTTGTGTACTCATTTATTTGCAAAAGAAAACCACTTTTGTGTGCTCTCTTTATTTGCAACAGAAGGCTCTTCAGTGTACACTCTCTATTTGCTGTAGAGGGTCACTCTTATGTACTGCCTTTATATGCAATTGAAAACTACTACGATATATACTTTTTCTATCTGCAAGAGAAACTTACTTCACTGTACTCCTTATTTGCAGGAGAAGATTACTCCAGTATATTCTATTTACACCAAAAAGCCACTCTGTTGTACTCTCTTTTTATTTGTAACTAAAATCCACCCCAGTGTACTCTATTTATTTGCAATAAAAGGTCAATAGCATACTTTCCTTTTCTTCAGTGAAAAATGTCTCTACATGGTTGTGTAACCTGCTATATATATATATATATATAGCAGGTTATATATATATATATATAGCAGGTTATATATATATATAGCAGGTATATATATATATATATATATATATATAGCAGGTTATATGTATATATATATATATATATATATATATATATATATATATATATATATAGCAGGTTATATATATATATATATATATATATAGCAGGTTATATATATATATATATATATATATATATATATATATATATATATATATATATATATATATATATAGCAGGTTATATATATATATATATATATATAGCAGGTTATTTATATATATATATATAGCAGGTATATATATATATATATATATATATATATATATATATATAATATTAGGGATAAAATCCCAAATTACAGGTAAAAACTCAATTAAAATCAATTTATTAAAAATTAAAATTAAATTAAGTTTCACAGAGTAAAATATATATAGATATATAGATATATATTTTCTATATGTGACAGTGGATTTTCATCGATGAGTTCATGAACCTTGGTTCTTTTCCCTAAAACTATATAGCAGCTAGAACACCCTCTAATCACTGTCACAAAAGCTAAGGATACCTCGAAAAATGTAGTTTCAAATGCACTAAATCTGAATGAAAGACATAGTGGTCATGGTTGGAATATCTTTGATCAGTAAGCTGCTTAATCACAACTGGCCTGGAAATAAACAGCAACTCTGCTATTTATTGAATTTTTTTTACCCTATGAAGGTTTCATAAATTTTGATCAGAAATATATTTGTTACTTAAAAAAAAGACAAGAATTTAGAAGTATCCCTTAAGGTACCAGAATTAGAAATTATGAAGCTGATATTTCACTGCAACCATTGTGTCATGTTTACTGTAAAATGGCTCCCAACTTGATTTTACTATAGCATACTTAGCTCCAGGGATAATAAATACTTGTTAAAAAAACATAAATAAATTTACACAATTTTTTTTCTTGTAAAATTCATAAATTTGTATAAAATCACAAACCATTGTTCCTAGCTATGTTAGTGTGAGAAAACACAAGAAAATGCAAAAAAAAAAAAAGTAAGAAGTTAAAGTAGCCATATGAATACACTAAATTGTATATTATCATTTTATGAAAAGTTCCAATTCTAATTTTTCAGCATGTGTGTTGTATATGTTTGTCTTTTATTACTTTTCATATCTACATATATTTCATATTTCTCTGGATTTGATATGAGATTCATAAATAACAATAAAAAAATTACATAAAAATTCCTAATTTTTTAATGTTCTTGTATTTTTTTCTATTCAATTTAACTTTTACATTTTCATTTTGGCTGTCTGTGTATTCAGTGAGAAGCATAACATTGTGATTTTGTATGAAATATTTTATCTATCTTCCTCACACGTTTACTTGTATTAATATTCTGTAGCAGGCATGCTTGTGAGCTGATGAATTTGATTAAGGCTACAGTTTGGTGTTTTGTATATTTATTTATTATATTATATTATCACCACCAACATTTTAAGATAAAGACAAACATCCCTACATGAAATGTTAAAGTAAATGATGTACAATATGAATGTTTACAAGGAAGTTAACATTTTTGTTTGTTGTTTTCATCACACTTCCTGTAGTTTAAAATGTTTCTCTGTTTCTGAAAGCAGGGAATGGGATCCTCAGATATGCCAGGTTCTGAATATTTCTGGTTTCTTTTGTTGTTATTACTATTTGCAATTTTCGATATTTTTCTCCTTTATTGAATTGTTCAAATGATAATAAAAAAAACAGTGGTACTTCCTGGCAGAAATTGTGGAACTTCCCAATGTACATATTCATTGTGGTGTTTTATTCAGCATACAACAGAAGTGGCTTTGCTAACAAAGAGAGCTCTGTTTGTGTTTGTATGCAAGTTAAATGATACATTCTCACTGAGA
>NC_142936.1:39043206-39060706 GCF_046866305.1 Octopus bimaculoides
TTAAGACTTTAGGACATTATTTGAAGAGGATTTCGTTGCTATTTCTAGGTCTCAGAGTGGCTCAGCAGTGGAAGTCAGTATGAATATAATACATTTTCATTTTGTTGGGAGTTTTTTTTTTAACTGATATATCTTGCTCACATTATTATGAGAGCAAGATAAATCTTGTTCACATATCACCAAAGCAGGGAAGACCTACAGATTTAAATAATGGTGATAGTGGTGAAGGATATCGAAATTTGAAGCACATAATATAGCATAAAAACTGATGTTTTCATACAAAGTTCATAGAAGGTAGTTCTCATAAGATATTGCAAATTGTAGAATGTTGGTGGCATTAATTGCTATTAGCCAGATTACAGTGAAATATTATGCAATTAGTGGGTTTACTTGGATGGACTTCAGTCAAATAGGAAAGAAATTATATGAAGCAAATGAGTACCACTTAACACATTTAAAAAAGTTACTGTTAACACCTTGTAATTAAATCATTTCTTCTCTTATTTTACAAAACGCATATGTTAAATTCTAACACCAAAGCAGCCAAACTTAGAGTAATGTTTTAAATATTTTCCCTTTATGAACCCATTTCAGATATTGAACTGGAATTGATTCTAGATTCTATGGAATTAGTTAAAACTCTGTGGAGGTGTTAGTGGTAGTCCAGTATCTGGTTTAACACCTCCACTAGCTCCTAATATGTCTTTAATATGCAAGCATTTGAACTAGGTCTCTGTTCTAACTTAGTGTGTTACTTGATATACTGCTGTAAGCTATGAACTGAAGGTTTTTCCTTTCTTACCAATTATTATCAGAGGTACTGCAAAAATCTGTGGGCACAGTCCTTCTAAGACCTAAAAATAAATATGTGAATGTGTTCATTCTTTAATATGAGTTTTGCTACTACTGCTTCATTGCAGATTTATTGTCAAGAATCACTAAAAAACTTTGTCAAAATATCTAGTAAGCTCACAAGTGTTATACATCCATATTTTGATAGATTATTGATGTTTATTTAAATGTAATTTCTCCACATTTATCAAAATTAATTGCACACTTTAATGTCATTTGTTCATCCTATGTCAGCTTTTTTTTTAAACATGTTCATTCTTTGTGGTCATATTGGATTACCATCCTAAGCCCATTTATATAAATTGATGGTAATTTAACATGCTGGCATCATCTGACTTTTAAAGCAAGATGCTAACAATTACTATAACTGGTATTCAAATGAATTTTATTGTTATAATTAGTCAAGATTACAAAGGAGTAAGTTAAATGCAATGGTTCCTCAATGAAATTGTTATTTGCTTGTTAGAATATCTTGATTATTAAATATTTTTGCTACAGCGATTGAAGACACTGGTTGCGATCAGTATCAACGAGAATTATATATTAAAGTTTGTGAGTTTCTATCTACAGAAGAGGATACCAATGTTTCTAGACTAAACATTCCTCAGAAAAAGAAAATGATATTTTTCTTTCCTTTATTTCCCCTTTTAGGATTCTTTCTTTCTTTTCCTTTTCCTTATGATATTTTGTTTTTCCAATGTCAGATGAAAGGTTAGTTTTGAAATGAAGAATCAATATTCTCTTCTGCTCATACCATATAAACTTGTATGAACGTCATTATATTATAATGCTGTTACCTGGCCATAAATGTTTCCTATGATTAGCTATTCTATTCAAAATAAGATTTCTGCCTAATGTTACCCACAGAAAAAAAAAAATCTCAAAATAACACAGAATAACAAATTTTTAATGAGTAACATTAGGGAAGTGGGGAAATATTGATAGAAAATGTAAGAAAATATTATCTAGCATATTTTGAATGTTATGATCATTAAATGAGTTTATTGAATCCATTTATTCCTTTTTAGCAGCTGCTTTGTTACAGAGGAAAGTAAAAAATTTAATCTGGTTTGAAATTAACAAGCTTTTCGAATTGGGAAAACTGAACTGCAAGGAAATATATAGCTGTGTGTGATTAAGAACAGTTTTCTTCTCAAACACATAGTTCCAGGTTCAGTTCCACTGTGCAAGAACTTGGGCAAGTGTCTCTTACTATAGTCTCAAGCTTATGAAGGTAATGTGTGTGGATTTGTTGAAAAGAAACTGAAAGTAAGCTAACATGCCTATATAATCTCATACAAGTCCATACATACATATGTGCATGCATACACCTTCTTCACTACTGCCTGTTAAATATGTTCTAAGCGACTACTATTTCTAGCAGGGTGAGTGATTATGTAAGGCACCCTTGTTGGTGAGCAATATGATTGCACATATGCCTCAAATGTAATAGTTCTTTTCTTAGTTTTTTATTACATTTTCTCTCTGCATTTATGGCTTCAGAAGCAGAGTCATTTTTTCTTCATAGTTATTGTTATTTCCTCAACAATTATGGCTTCAGAAGTAGAAAAATCAGTTTTAAAATTACAAATTAACAGCTCCATAATTTAAAAAGTTATTTTCTGAGATGGCCGGTATTTTGGACATATTTTCACTGGAATCAATTTACGTCGATCAAAGTCAGTCTATGAAGCTGAAATTATTTAATGGCACTTGAAGGTGACTTGCAGCTGCACTGTAACCTAATATTAGCAGTAAAGAAATATATGAATGATACAATCCTTACTAGAGGACCTCTTCCTTCTAAAAAAGAAAGAAAATAATAATTATAAATATAAAAACTACAATACAATGAGGCTGTATTATTTGTCTAGCTTTAAATTATGTTAGTTTTAATAATACTTAGTAACATAATTGACAAGAATGATAATAATTACTTTCAGAACTAGCAGAACTTTTTGGTTACAGCAGCAAATAAATTACAAATCATGGATACCATTTACTGCTTGCTTGGTTCAGTGGTAAACTTTATAGTTACTGTCATAATTTAACACCATCTAAAGAAAGAGCCTCTTCATGGCCTCTTCCCATTCTAAAAATAGTAGCCAAAGTTTTAGCCATCTTAAAAGTGGGAAAAATACATTAGATAATACAGTCCTTAAACATCCTTAAAATGACAGGATTGTTACAGTGAGATTGTTTTCAGTTAGGTTACTTTGATCAAAAATGATATGAAGACTTAAAAACAACAACCAATCTTTTTAAAACCAGATTTTATTTTTAAATAATTGGCTGAGACATATTTTCATATTCATTTATGGATTTCATTTCAGGAAACCTTATGAAAAAATATTAAATTCCAACTTAAACAAAGAACAGGTTGTTAGATTACCTATCTTCTCCTGCCCAATATTTTACTTAGTACCATACTAATATATTCATATCTATATCTATTTACTTTCCAGTATATTTTATATTTTCATGTAATAGTTCGACATATTTAGATATTTTCATATGTGGAATCTTATGGATTTGAAACCTGAAGGGGACTGTTCATTCCCTCATGAATTTGGAGTGTTGTTAGTTTATTACATTTGGATGATTGGACATGAAACTCGGCTTGCGAAGACCTGTTGGGGCAAGCGAAAGTGAAATCGTGATGGCACCTGTGCCCAGCGTTGCCTCCCTGGCACTTGTGCCGGTGGCACGTGTAAAGACTTTTGAGCGAGATCATTGCCAGTGCCACTGGACTGGCTCTTGTGCAGGTGGTACGTAAAATACACCATTTTGAGCATGGCCATTGCCAGTACTGCCTGACTGGCTTTTGTGCCGGTGGCACATAAAAGCACCCACTATACTCTCGGAGTGGTTGGTATTAGGAAGGGCATCCAGCCGTAGAAACTCTGCCAAATCAGATTGGAGCCTGGTTTAAACATCTGGTTCACCAGTCCTCAGTCAAATAGTCCAACCCATGCTAGCATGGAAAGTGGACGTTAAACGATGATGATGATAGTGTTGTGATGTGCCTTACTTAAACTCAACTACTATCTTCCATTTCATTCAATACTTCATATTCTCTAACTAAAGGGAGCCTCTGGAGTGAATGAGATCTCATGATCTTTGAGAAGCAATAGTCAATTATTTTTCATATCACACCTTTGTTTCCAAACATAAACATAAAAATAAAATAAATGTGGTGTCATTGATCGTATGATCCTATAGATATTGCATAAAACAAAACTATATTTGAAAGTAAGTTAGAAAATCTTTGATCAAACCTTTGATCCAAGTTGACTTGAGGTTAACAAACTACAAGCCCACTCCTTAAGATCATGTGCAATCTACAATCCTAACTATATATGTACACACATGCTCTCTCTCTCTCGCTCTCTCTTCTCTCTCTCTCTCTCTCTCTCTCTCTCTCTCTCTCTCTCTCACACACACAAACTCACTCATTCTCTCTCTCTCACATACACACAAACTCACACTCTCACACATACACTCTTTCTAACACATTCACTCTCTTTCTTTCTCACTCAGACACACACACGCACACACACATACACAGCAAAGTACACTTTGTTGTGTATTAGGTTTTTTTTGTTTCTAAATATCCATTTGTTTCTCCATGAATGAAGCTAGTTTTATAAATCTGAATATCTTCAATTTTTTATAGTTGTAGTTATTTCATCTGAACATCTAAGCTAGTGAAAAAGCCTTCCAGTGATCAAACCATGCCATACCATCTTAAAGAGAATATTGGGTTATAAAGTCTGGAGTATATTATACCTTAAAAAAGATCATGCCTTTGGTCATAGGTTTCACTCACGGCTGATCTGGGGCTCAGCAACAATATCCAACTACTATGTCTCACTTCCAACTAATATGTCTCACATGAGGTGGCGGAAGCTTCAGTGAAAGAGTTCTTCAACCTGAAGAATAAGAACAGGTATCAGTGTGGGATCAAAAAAACTGGAAGAAAGGTGATTTCAAGTGGTGCAACATAATAGCTTCTACTCTGAATATTGCAAAATGTTTGATTCTTCTTCTTCTTCTTCTTCTTCTTCTTCTTCCTCCTCCCCCTCCTCCTACTCCTCCTCCTCCTCCTCCTCCTCCCTGATTATTCTGGCCATGCAAAGGAGGCAAACCTTTTGTAACAGTTCTACTGGGTACTCTGTTCCAATTTCCTTTATATTCCCTGTGATGCCTTCTGATACTGACCCCAAGGACCCAATAATAATTGGTACTATCTTCACCTTCATTTTCCTTAGCTGGGCTATTTCGTACTTAAAAAGGTTGTATTTATCTATTTTTTTGCCTTCCTTCTTGACTATTCGTGAGTCAAAGGAGCGGGCAACATCAGCTATATAGTACATGTGTTGCACCTTGTCCACCACCACTAGGTCCGATCTGTTATGTTCTAACACCTGATCTGTTTGGATTGGGAAATACCAGAGGATTTTGCTAGTCTCCGACTCTGCCACTCTCTGCTGTTTGTGCTCATACCATGTCTTGCCTCTCTCTAGCTCCCTCTTTTCGCAGTTTCCAATGTAGCATTTTCACTACTTGATCATGTAGCCACAACTAGTAGTGGTTTTGGGCAAACCTAGGGCATTCGTTCATGATATGGGCAATGGTTTCATCCACTCTATTGCAGATGCAGCACAGCAGAGACACTTGTTCATTCCTATCTGTATGTTTTGGCATATCTCAAAGTATGGTTGCTTTCTCATTTTCTGTGATCTTTTCTGGCATGTGCCTATACCATCTTTTTTCTGTTATTCCATAGTGTTGGCATCGCTTCCAGTGTATATAGTTCCCAACTCCGTCGTGTCCATGAATACATTCTTTCATAGCCAGGACTGGGCAGCCAGAGACAATATGATTTATTGTTTCTTCTTCATCTCCACATATTCTCCAGTTACTTGTATTTCTTTTCATTGCATATTTTTGATGATTTCTGGTGGGAAGGCTTTGATCTTGTGTTGCAATTAAAAGTCCTTCAGTCTCAACTTTGAGTCCTGAGCTTCTCAACCATTGTTGGGATTTTGCTTTGTCTATTTCTTTAACCTGGTGTTTGCCATGAAGGAGCTTTTCTTGCCATCGTTTTATCATGATGCATTGCTGTTCCAGTTTTTGTTTGGATTTCAGTTGTTTACAGCTTTTGTTGTTTCTTCTTTTTCGTCATAGTTCTTAGGAACTATAACATCCTTTTTTATATTTGTCAGCTTCCTTAAAGACTGAAGACAGTTTTTTTTGTTTTGTTCATATTTTGTGACTATTTGTATTAGTTTTCCTTGCTTCTGAAGTAGGTATTTCTGTAATCCTATAGTGGTTGTTTTGTAATAGTTTTCTAGCTGTATAAGGCCTCTACTAACTTTGATATGTTTTATGTCAGATTTTGGGTGGTGCAATATCATTATTATTATTATTATTATTATTATTATTATTATTGATACTTTTATGGTCTGGTGATAGGAAATGTGTCCATGGATTCATAAGACCACTGAAGTTTGGTCATAGTGAGGCCATTCACATTCTACTTAATCTGTTGCAATTCAATAACTGCATGGAAGATATGTACATGGAAGAAATCCAGGAAAGAAAGGACTCGGTGTTGTGACTAGTGCAGGACCTGGAGAGAGGTAGATAAATATGATGAAAGAATGCTGAGTAGAGAATGGAGGTAGTATGAGAGACCAGTCAAATCCAAGGATTAGAGGATATTGTAGTAATAGAAGAATGACAGAGAGAAGAGATAACACATGTAATGATCAGAGATTGGTGTGTAAGTGAAATTATGTCAACCATTTGAGTGCTCTTTCTCTGGATATGTTTTGTGTATAGAGGGAAGCACTATTCCAGATATTAAAGTAGGGTCACTCTAGTGGGCCATTCTTGAGAATATTAGAGGGCTCAATGAGAGATGAAATATGCTCTTAACTTGAAGGAAAACCAGACTTTCCAATTCAGTCTTTTATTATGTTAATGATTTGGCAGGAGAAAAACTGAGTGTTAGTGATTCTAATACTTTAATTCATTGTGAGGGTTCTTGAAGCATGTCACACATGCTACACATGTGTAAAAAGAATGAGGTGCAGTGAGGTTTATATACATATAAGGAAATAAGTTGATAAAGGAATAAACAATTATCTTGTGAACTTCATTAGCTTACTGCTGCTTCTGCTATACAAAGCTGTGGACTCATAGTTAAGTGCTTGAGTAACACCTTATAGCTTCATTACAGCCTTAAATATGTAGTGCAGTTTAGTCTTGTTATGCCTTAGTGAAATACACACATACACACGTACATACATACATACATACATAGGTGTGTGTGTGTTTGTATGTGTGCATGCATGCATGGCTGAATGGTGAAGTTTCTTTTGCAACCACAAGGTTTTGGGTTTAATCACATTGTGTGGTATCTTGAGTAAGCATCTTTATCATAGTCTTGAGTTGGCCCAAGACTTGTGAGTAAAATTGCATTGATGGAAACTGTAGAATCCATCAGATATTCTGTGTCTGTAATTCAGTCATGTTACATTGTCACACTGATTCTACCTGAAAATTATGTTAAAGGTACAAAAGTGCCTGTGGAATACTCAACCACTTTGCATGCAAATTCAGTGAGTAGGCCATCTAGTTGGTTGAACAACTGGACACTTGTATGTTAAAATCCACAGTAGAGTCCATTGTGTAGATAGTATCATCATCATCAGCAACATTTTAACATCTGATTTCTCATGCTTGTATGGGTCAGAGTAAATACAACACACACGCACACACACACGAATTTATACTAAAGTACTAATGTCTTGTGGGCTATGCATTGGTATACAGACTCACATCCATACAGCAGTTTAGTAAGAAGTAGTGAGCAAATCATGTTGAATTGTTAAATAACAATTAACTGATTGGTTTGATCATTATCTAAAGCTGCAATAAATGACCCTCATGGGCTTAATTTCAAAGTGATACTAAATATGCATGGATCTGAGCCTGCATATTTATGTATTTATAGTTAGGTATGTGTAAGTGTTTATAAATAATGACTGTGTTGTTAGGAAGTTCTCTTCACAACCATGTGTTTTTGGGTTACAAAAATTAACACCTTGATGCGAGTGTGTGTGTGTGTGTGTGTGTGCAAGTGTGTTTGTGTAAGTGGGTATAATGATATAAATTGTTGATAATTCCCATTGGTATTCATTCACTAAGTCAAATCTTCAAAGGTCTAATATTACTAAAATATTTTGTATAGTTTTATTGATTAACCAAATTTAGTTAATTGGCAAAATTATTACCTGATTAATACTAGGTTTGATAAAATTGACTAACACTCTCCATCATGGCCACATTTTAATAACTGAAACCAGTAAAATAAGGTATATATTATGTATGTATGTATGTGTAAAAATGAAAATAAGCCAGTGCCATGTATTTGAACAACTGACAAATACGAGTACATTAAATATACCATGCAAGCTGAATTATTGATTTACTGAAATTATCCCCAATTTCAGAGATGATAGAACCATCACTAGATGGCAATTAGGACCAACACCAAATGAGAAGGGGAGATAATCTCAGGGGATTAAGAATTCTCCAAAACTGACTAAACTATCTTGGTCATTATTAAGCTAGTGTTTGGAATATAATTTAATATGGAATTTTGAAGTACTGTTTTAATGTAGACCACTTTAAACAGGGTGTTTGCATCTAAGAACCAAAGGTGGTCTCAGGCAGAGGATAGCTGTGATTATATATTTCATTTACAACATATATTATCAGTATAGCAGTTGCCCTACCTTATCAGTAGCTGAAGATAACACTCAGAAATGTATGAAAATAGAATAGAGCATATTTATGGCCAAGGTAATTTGCATAAAGGACAAAAATGATCTGAGAAATATCTCAGACATTAAGACACTATCTATTAAAGCATCAAGCTAATACCTTGTTTATTAAAACTTGTTCCTCATGTACAGTCCTTTTTAATAATTTGTTGTACTTACCTTTATATATATATATATATATATATATATATATATACACACACCGTAAAAACCCATGTATTTTGTGCACCTGTATAATTTATGCAGGTGATTTTCAAGATAAAAATTGTTAAAAAAAAGCTTTGACTGAGGACTGGTGTACCAGATGGTTACACCAGGCTCCAATCTTATTTGGCAGAGTTTCTACAGCTGGATGCCCTTCCTAACTTCAACCACTCCGAGAGTGTAGTGGGTGCTTTTACATGTCACCGGCACAAAGGCCAGTCAGGCGGTACTGGCAACGACCACACTTAAAATGGTGTATTTTACATGCCACCTGCACAGGAGCCAGTCCAGTGGCACTGGCAACGATCTCGCTCAAATGGCTTTACATGTGCCACTGGCACAAGTGCCAGGAAGGCGACGCTGGGCACAGGTGCCATGGAACAAAAACGCAATAGAAGACAATAAAACATTTGGATAGATGGATGATACGAAGGCGGACAGCAGAAACAACAATTAGAAGGACAGGTAAAAAAAGTACCAGAAGTCATAACCATTTCGGGCAGTTACACTTGAGTCAGTTTGATCTGGTTGCCCCCAAAACATCTAAGCTAAGAGCATTAGACCGTTTTGTAAGAAAGCTAGTGAATGTGAACGGCAACGAGGACAAAAAATGGAGAACATGGTACACAATTACAAATACAAACACAAGAAAATAACAACAGGTGTCTTTTGACTGAAAACGAATCAGCCTGAGCTGGCGTGTATGAAGTGAAAGCCTAAAAGCAGGGACATAAGAGATGGACATAAGAGTTTATGTAAACTGATGTAAATGTTTGATGTAAACTGAAAGAAACCATCATATATATATCGTAATATATAAAACAAAGTTTGTGTGTGTGTGTGTGTGTGTGTGTGTGTGTGTGTGCACGTATGATCCTTATGGGTTCAAAAATTGAGTTGCTGATTTTGGCATATGGGGTATCAAAACATTCAGTAATCTTTCAGTTATCAAATAAAGTGTGTATTTTGCACAAAAACCCTTTTTTTACTACAAAAATGAGCTCGCAAACGAGGTTGGGATGCACAATTTTGAGGTCTTTAGCTAAGGAAGGTAACTCTGTCTGACAATAACTTTTAAAGAAATCTGGATACCTCTCTTACTGTTAACCATTCAACTTTAGATTACAATTGTTAATTGCTGGAAGTCAAGTAAACTGAGATATACATATAGTGTTATTATACAGAGTGGAAGTCCAAAACGAAATTTTGAGCTCCTTATCTTGTGGTTAGTAATCCATTACCTTTAATTTGAAGCCATTAAGTCTTTAAACATTATTTTACTGTCACGATGATGGGATATCACCTTCAAAAATTTAGTTGATCACACTGACCTCAATGCATATTTCAATTTGGCATGTATTTTATAGGTTTCTGCTTGATGAACTGCTAACTTTGAGACATAGTGAGACACAATACTCAATTTAACAACAAATGTAAACACGCACATTTTAGGTGCAGGAATGACTGTGTGGTTGAGAAGTTTGCTTGCCACCCACATGATTCCATGTTCAATCGCTTTGCATGGTACCTTGGGCAAGTGTTTTCCGCTCTAGCCTTAGGTCAACCACAGACTTGTGACTGAATTTGGTAAATAGAAACTGCAGCGTCGTTCATCAGAAGATGACCGAAAAACATGTTTATAAAGAGTTGTTTGCTTCATACTCCTCGTGTGCAATTCTACCCAAATAATACAATGTGGCTGTAGGTCAAAACAATTCGGCAACGCCGGGGTGTATTGCTAGTGTGTGTGTATGTGTGTGTGTGTATAAATATAAGTATATATATATATATATATATATATATATATATATATATATATATATATAAAAGCTGAACATTAGAAGCATCAGTTGTGGCGTGCAAGAGAGACGATTGCGCTGGTATGGACATGTGGTGAGAATGGATGAGGATAGCTGTGTGAAAAAGTGCCACACCCTAACAGTTGAGGGAACCCGTGGAAGAGGTAGGCCCAGGAAGACCTGGGCTGAGGTGGTGAGGCAAGACCTTCGTACATTGGGCCTCACCGAGGCGATGACTACTGACCGAGACCTTTGGAAATGTGCTGTGCGTGAGAAGACCCGGCAAGCCAAGTAAGATCGTTGCCAGTGCCCCTGGACTGGTTCTTGTGCGGGTGGCACATGAGATGCACCATTTTGAGCGTGGCCGTTGCCAGTACCGCCTGACTGGCTCCCGTAGGATTTTCGAGCGAGATCGTTGCCAGTGCCCCTGGACTGGCTTGTGCGGGTGGCACATAAAAGACACCATTTCGAGCGTGGCCGTTTTCGTGCGGGTGACACGTAAAAGCACCCACTACACTCTCTGAGTGGTTGGCGTTAGGAAGGGCATCCAGCTGTAGAAACTCTGCCAAATTAGACTGGAGCCTGGTGTTGCCATCCGGTTTCACCAGTCCTCAGTCAAATCGTCCGACCCATGCTAGCATGGAAAGCGGACGTTAAACGATGATGATGATGATAATAAGACCTGTTGGGGCAAGTAAAAGCGAAATCGTGATGGTACCTGTACCAGTTGAGCGCTAAGAGCACCGTCTGAGTGTGATCGTTGCCAGAGCAGCTGTCTGGCTTCTGCACCAGTGGTATGTAAATAGCACCATTTCAATGTAATGGTTACCAGTGTTGCCTTCCTGGCACTTGTGCCGGTGGCACGTGAAAAGACATCCGAGTGAGGTCGCTGCCAGCGTTGCTGGACTGGCTCCTGTGCAGGTGGCACATAAAAGCGCCCACTACACTCTCGGAGTGGTTGGCGTTAGGAAGGGCATCCAGCTGTAGAAACTCTGCCAGATCAGATTGGAGCCTGGCGTAGCCATCTGGTTCACCAGTCCTCAGTCAAATCGTCCAAACCATGCTAGCATGGAAAGCGGACGTTAAACGATGATGATGATGATGATATATATATATATATATATATATATATATATATATATATATATATATATATATATATATATATATATGTATGTATGTATGTATGTATGTATGTATGTATGTATGTATGTATGCATTTATGTGTGTTTGTTTGTCCTGCTATCACTTGACAACTGATGCTGGTGTGTTTATATCCTCATAACTTAGTAGTTTGGGAACCCTTTAAGGCAGTGCTCCAGCATGACCACAGTCAAATGATTAAAACAAGTAAAAGATTCAAAGAATATATATATATATATAATCAATGTTTTCTGTGACACCTTTTTCTTTGCTGACATCTGTGCTTATTCATCTTTCACTACACTTTTGTTCTATTTGTGATTTCTCAAAATTAAGTGTTTACATGTTGATTGTTGGTGCAAATGATTTCATAGCTTATTTGTGAACTGAAGCTTAATTCCTGTTGGCATCATTAAACACATAAGTGAATATTAAAGCAATCTACATGTTTATTGTATTATTAATTAGATATAATTAGAAAATGCTGGATGCTGTTTAGATCATTATTTTATTTCCTACAGCTGTGGCCATGCACAAATCACTGAAGTCTGTAACAACTAAGATTTCACTCTTAATTAGGAAATCATTCTTAATGAGTTATAAATTATTTCTCATTAAGATATTTAGCACTAATTTATTATTTCTAAATAGTGAAATGAAGAGAGATGATATGCTTTTACAGGTTTTTGCTATGGTTTTTTTTAAAAGCAGTTCTTATTTTCATCAATCTGCATTATCACATAGTACCATGTTAACAAGTACACACACACACACACACACTCTCTCTCTCTCTCTCTCACTCTCTTTCTCTCTCTCACTCTCTTTTCTCTCTCTCTCACTCTCTTTCTCTCTCTCTCACTCTCTTTCTCTCTCTCTCACTCTCTTTCTCTCTCTCTCACTCTCTTTTTCTCTCTCTCTCTCTCTATCTCTCTCTCACTCTCTTTCTCTCTCTCTCACTCTCTTTCTCTCTCTCTCACTCTCTTTCTCTCTCTCTCACTCTCTTTTTCTCTCTCTCTCTCTATATCTCTCTCTTTCTCTCTCTCTCTCTCACTCTCCCCCCCTCTCTCTCTCTCTCTCACACACATACATCATCATCATCTAAGCAAATTTCACCCATTTGACACTGCTGAACATGGAGTTACAGAAGAGAAAATTGTGAAAGGAGTCATGAAGTGAGATTGGACCTAGAATCACATAGTTGCAATACAAAATTCTTAAGAACATGATATGGTTTCTATGTATGTCTAGATGTTTTGTGGGGAAAAGATATAAAAATAAAAATACAGTAGTGCAATCTATTAAAAACTGTTTCTTGGGGCTCACTTATTCTACCTTCTCCCATAGAATTTGAAGATGACATTGCAAGTGAGCGGTGTCAACTGTTGGAAGGAAAGTAAAACGTATGTAGAATGGGTTAAGTTAGATGCCTCAACCAGGAATAAAAACTGCTTTCTAAAAGTTTACCATCATTATTCATCAACACACTTACTACAAAAGGAAATAAAGCTCTTATACTTTGTTGTATAAATTGGCTGCAATGTTGGAGAGGAGGAGCATAGTTGATTGAATCAACTCTTTATATATTAAGTGGTCCTTAAATTATCAATATGGGAGAAATGAAAGACAGTCTATCACAATGAGATTTAAACAATTTAAAGGAATACAACTAAATACTGCAATGAATTTAGTATTATTTCTTCCATTTGTTCATTCTTTTATAAAGGTGTAATTATTTATGGCTAGGAATTTGAATCTGAGTTAGAAAGAAAATTTAGTGGAACTTACAGTTGTATAATGGGTGTCAACTTTAATTACTTACAAACAATAGAAGTACATTAAAGTAGTCTTTGTTTTTACATTGGAAGGAATTAGTACTGGCAATAGGAAGAGGTAATGTTATTAACAGTGAGCATTTGAACAACTTGAAGTGAGAAGAAGATCAGTTGCTTCGTAATCTCATGGGATGACAGTTTTTGTTTATCAGGGCATAAATTCCCAGGCAGGACTGGAGAATCAGTTTTAGAAAGCTGCTTGGAAGGGAAGCTATTTAATGTTAACAGTACAGTAATTTCAATAAGAATTCCAAACTAAGATGTTTCAGTTTACCAGAGTGACTGTCAACCTTTTTCTGGCATAAGCAAAAGCAAAAAATGACAGACATATGATCTAAAACAACTTTAGAGTTTCTTTTCTACTAGTGTCTTCCTATTCTTGAATATTCTTTCTGCTTCACTTGTAACAGCAACATTCTACAGTAAACGTCACCTTACATAGCAGGTAAACAACACATTTACACCACCTGCTCACATAAAGAAGCACACATTGGCTAATGTAATCTTTGGTATACACAAATATATTGGGATGGTCATAGATGAAATGCCTTTGATAATAGACTGTTCAATTAAGTTCTCAATTGAGGGTTACTGTTAGTTAAAAGTTCTCACCTATTTTATTGCAAAGTAATCTTTCCTCATGGCCAACCAGTTTGATCAAGGAAGATTAGATACAAGTGATACCACTTGTGTTGATGCTTTTTTTAATACTACTTGAAGGTGATGCTTTCTTTCTATAACCATCATATAATTTTGGAACAAGGATGCACAATAATACTAAATGTGAAAACCAGTAAGTTTGGCATCAGAGGTTATTCAGGCTGCAAAATGCCTCATCCCACCCATACCAGCAGGAAAAAAACGGATTTAAAAATAAAGAAAATTATAATGATAATGAAATTTGCTCTTTTTCACCTATTATACAACAGTCATCCATTGTTTCATTAATTAATTCCTGCAACTGTAAATGCTTATAAATCCTTCCGTTAAGGAACCAATGCAGAATTATTGGTATTGCATATTATGTGCTGTTTGTTCTGTTTGGATTACAAACTCTATACAGGACTCAATACTAAAAGTTGAGTGAATGGAAAGGAAATGTTTTATTAAATTGTGCCACAGGTGTTCACCCAGTTTAGTCCACAGGGGTCTTTTCTAACAGTTAAAATTACCACAAAGAATTTGTAGTTATATTGTATTGTAGGCAATGGTAATGGAAGGAAAAACGGTAAATGGGGGACTGTGAGAAGAATCTTAATGGAATGTGTTTATACAATAACTTTAGTTAGACAAACAATATATTCTAAATTTCATTTAGCTTATTCTTTTCTTTATTATAGTATATTATGTTTATTTTTTTTTATCATTTATCTAAATCTATTCTGTCCGAATTTGACCCAAGTTTTTCTATAAACACCTGTTAATATTCTCTCTTATAATGTTACAGCTCACATTTCCCCACTTTCATTGTTTTCTTTCTTTCTTTCCTTCCCATCCATTACAATTTAGCTACACACACATACAAATACTTCCTGATATTTAACCATTTGAAAAGCACACCACCCACTGCACAGAGAGAACCAAGTGTACACCTGTTGCAGAAGGTAACAATAAAAACATTAGAACTACAAATATCTACTTTATCAACTCTGTTAAATATGATTAATAAGCTAAGGGTGAAATAGAGTGCTGAAGCAAGTGGACAATAAATAGGTCAGCATTTCAGTTTCTCTCTTTCAGATTCTACTATAGATTTTTTCCAAGTATGATGAATTATAAATATGTGTGGGGTGTGTATGTAAATGTTTGTTTCCATGTTCAATTATGATAAAAATAATTTAACATTAAACAGAAGAATTACTAAAAACATTTCTGTAGAGTACATATTTATTCTTCATTTGCATGAAGAGGGTTGACTGCGACTTGGAAGTGTCAGCCTGCTAACTTTTATTGGAGGGTCTGTTGAAGGTGAAGAGAGTGAAGATTCAAAGTCACTATTACTCCTCTTCTTGTAACATTTTTATATATCTACATATATATGCATGTATGTGCATATGTGTGTGTGTGTGTGTGTGTGTGTATATATATATATATATATATATATATATATATATATATATATATATATATGTATATACATACATATGTGCATATGTATGTATATATATATGCATGTATGTGTGTATGTATATATGTCTGTATGTATAGAGGCACAGGAGTAGCTGTGTGGTAAGTAGCTTGCTTACCAACCACATGGCTCCGGGTTCAGTTCCGCTACATGGCACCTTGGGCAAGTGTCTTCTACTATAGCCTCGGGCCAACCAAAGCCTTGTGAGTAGATTTGGTAGAGGGGAAGTGAAAAAAGCTCATGTATATATGTATGTGTTTGTGTATTTGTGTTTGTTCCCACATCATCACTTGACAACCGATGTTGGTGTGTTTATGTCCCCATAACTTAGTGGTTCAGCAAAGGGAACCGATAGGATAAGTACTAGGGTCGATTTGTTCGACTAAAGGTGGTGCTCCAGCATGGCTACAGTCAAATGACTGAAACAAATAAAAGAATATGTATATATATGTATGTATATATGCATATATATATGTGTGTATATATATATATATATATATATATATATATATATATATATATATAATAGGAAGCAGACAAACTACAAATCCGTTCAGGTAGATGGCCCTGCTCAATCTGTAGAAAAGGCGTAGGTAGAAACTCCATAAGATGTACCCAGTGTAAGCTATGGACACCTAAGAGGTACAGCAATATCAAAGGAAGGCTAACTGAGAAAATAGTTTATGCATGTGGTAGATGCTCAGGAGCAGTAAACACTGAAAATGTGCAGAGAACAACCTCTGTCACATCCAGGGAGAAAAACTAGAAGTAGTTGACAGCTTCCGTTACCTAGGTGACCAAGTCAGTAGTGGGGGTGGATGCTCTGAAAGTGTAGCCGCTAGAATAAGAAGAGTCTGGGTAAAATTCAGAGAGCTCCTACCTCTGCTGGTGACATGGGGCCTCTTGCTCAGAGTTAAAGGTAGAATGTATCATGCATGTGTACGAACAGCCATGCTACATGGCAGTGAAACATGGGCTGTGACTGCTGAGGACATGCATAAGCTTGCAAGGAATGAAGCCAGTATGCTCCGATGGATGTGTAATGTCAGTGTGCATACTCAACAGAGTGTAAGTACCTTGAGAGAAAAGTTGGACCTAAAAAGCATCAGGTGTGCAAGAGAGACGACTGCGCTGGTATGGTCATGTGGTGAGAATGGATGAGGATAGCTGTGTGGAAAAGTGTCACACCCTAGCAGTTGAGGAAACCTGTGGAAGAGGTAGACCCAGGAAGACCTGGGATGAGATGGTGAAGCATGGCCTTTGAACATTAGACCTCACCGAGGCAATGACTAGTGACCGAGACCTTTGGAAATATGCTGTGCTTGAGAAGACCTGGCAAGCCAAGTGAGACCATAATCTGTGGCCTGTGCCAGTTGTGTAACCAGCTAACTTATGTGTACATTTCCTTCATTGGACACTAAACTCTGCTTGCAAAGACCTGTTGAGGCAAGTGAAATCGAAATCAAATTCGCTGACATGGCCGATGACTGTGCTGCCTGACTGGCATCCGTGCTAGTGGAAGGTTAAGAACACCATCTGAGTGTGATCGTTGCCAGGGCCACTGACTAGCTCCCATGCCGGTGGCATGTAAAAAGCACCATACAAGCGTGATCGTTACCAGTGTCGTCTTACTGGCACTTGTGCCGGTGGCATGTGAAAAACAACATCTGAGCAAGGTTCTTACCA